>NC_056735.1:418786627-418811627 GCF_019279795.1 Protopterus annectens
AAATAAACGGTCCAGGCAGCAGCAGGAAATAGCTGAATATATAATTTAATATAAAATTCATACAAGCGCTTTCACCCTGACTCAATGCATGGCTTTTTCAAGTGAAATACAAAAACACAATACCCCTCCATTTAAATACCCTAGTTGATAAAAAAGGCGCCAAAAGGTCTTAAAGTAATACATACCCCTTTGCATTTAAAATGCTAAGCAAAACAGCATTAATCAGCATTGTGTAATGAATTCATCCACAGCTTGTCAAAATATCTCACATTAAATACATTCCACTCAACAAATATCGTCACTCCCTACTTTTAAAACAACATTAATCAACTTTTGTATGTGAAAATAACTTCATCCGCAAATTGTCAAAGTGTTTCACTTTAAGTATATGCTGCTCAGCGAATGCCATCATTCCCTGAACAAATCAGGTAAGAAAGTAATAAGTAAATTAACTTTTAACAATTTCTAAGCAGTCAAGGCTTAAAAAATAATAAGGGCTTGAAAATATGGGTATTCTAAATACAGGGAATAGATATGCATCACTTTCTAAAAATGAACTCAATATTTCATATAGAAAAATAGATTTGATTTTGGAAGATAATTGATGCAGGGACTTATTGATTTACAACTATATCAGTTCTTGAAAGTACTCAAACCCACTATTCCAGCAATCTTTGGTATCCCGAAAGTCCATAAAGGGGTAGATAATCCACCGCTCAGACCCATAGTTACTTCTGAAGGGTCAAAAACACAATCCTTAGCTATTTTTGTGGACACAAAATTTAAAGGTTTCTACAAGTACCCTCATATACTCATTGACTCATGGGATTTTTTGAATAAAATTGGGACCCTGGAATAAAATGGTAACACTATATTTTTAACTATTGATGTCAAAGACCTTTTCTCTGTGATACCCCACAAGACTAGACTAGATTGGTTTGAACAGATGCTAGTGGAGTTTGTTTTTTTGACACAAAATGACTTTAAACTAGTATTGGAGTATATGGAAATTGTGTTGAAATATAATTATATATATTTCCATGGGGAATTGCACCACCAATTGGCCGTGGGTAGCCACGGGGTCTTCCTGTGCTCTCATTTCTGCAAATATTGCTATGCTATACTAGGAGACACATTTTATTTTTAATTCCTATTATTATGAATATATAGATAGATACTATCGCTTTCTGGATGATATATTTATTTTATGGAAGGGACCATGTGAGTTGATTGCCCCATTTATGGAATTTTTGAACAGTAGTACTGAGTTTCTACAATTCACACATGAGGTAGGTTTGGATGATATTCACTATTTAGATGTTAGACTTACTAATGATAATACTAATAACAGGGTTAACTCTAGCATCCATAGAAAAAAAAGTGCTTTTCTAACTCCTATTTACATTATGATAGTGACCATCCCCGTTTCTTAAAACGCAATATTGTCAAGGGACAGATAGTGAGAATAGCTAGGATGACATCAGAGGAAAATCATTTTATTAAAGAGATTAATTATGTTCACACACTTTTTGGTGAAAGGGGATATCCAGATAGTTTAATTAACTCCATTAAAAACAAAATTTTAAGGGGTTGGGAGACTATTTATTTACTCCTACTCACAAGTGGTGAAGTAATTAGTAAGAGAAAGAAACTGAATGAGACTGAACAAGCAATACCCCAGATACCATACTTGGTTATAACCCAGAGTCAGAATACAGGATGGGTGAAAAAATGTATTAACAACACTTTGGACATGTTCAAAAGAATGCCTAGCAAACTAGATATTTTTAAGAGACCCCTCAGATATAGTTATAAGAGGAACTACAATTTAAAAGAAATTTTAGAAAAACAAAAAGTAGAATATAAGGGAGGGGCAAGTTCTAGACTTGGAACATTTAAATGTGGGAGGTGTTCCCTGTGTTCCTTTATAGCCGGAGTAAAAGATTTAAAAATATGCAGCATTGCCCATAAACTGAAAAGTAAGACATACTCCATTTGTTATACAATAGGGGTGGTGTATCTTCCCTACTGCACAGCCTGTTGGGCATATTATATTAGGGAAGTCTGAACGTAATTTCAGAGAGCGTATATATGAACATATGTATGACATAACAAGAAAGAATGAAAACAATGCTTTATATAGGCACATCCAAACATGTGATAAAGCAGATTATAAATTTTGGGTGTTGGAAGAGGTGAAATATAGTGAGGGGTGAGATTGGGAAACTAAATTGGAATATATAGAGATGATTTGGCATCTGAGACTGGGTGCGTGTTATAATCCAGGTTTAAATGACCACATCTCTATAACCCCAGCCCTCAAACTATTAGCCACCAACCCCAAAAGGTAAAACCAACACCCAGTATTGTTTGTTATATATAATTATTTCACACGTTTGAAGCATTTGTTAATGGACGTAGCTTTATAGTTATGTTCTCATATCTTTGTACTGCTAGCCTGTTTTTATTCTTATAGGGTTGGGCTGCTATGTTTATTTTCAGACGTTTCATTAATTAATTATTTATTGATATGTATTACTCTCATCATTTGTCCAGATATATAAGCTATTTTTTATTTTTTATTATTTTTTTTTTGTATTTGTATTTATTATATGTATTATTATATGTATATGTTTAATACGTCTATTTGAATATATGGTTACATATTTATATCCATATTATATATTTATATTTAACTAGTTATATTTATATATATTTACATATGTTTTTAACATTCCAATATATACACACATCAGGTATTATGAGTCTCAAGGAGGTTTTTATGTATTGTATACATTTTAAATTTTAGTAAATTAATAAAGGGAAGTTTAGAGTTAAACTTGTTAATCTGTCATTAGATAGCCAATCAGGAATGAACTGTTAGTATTTTAGTGGAGAATATATATATGATTCTGATGAAGTTTCCGGATGGGAGATGAAAGTGCTAAATCCAGCAGTTTGTGTTTTGTTTTGTTTCTTTTAACATTAAACTTAGTTTTTTATCTGTGGACTGACTACCTTATTATCGAAGTTCGTTTTGGAGTAGTTGTGCTTGGTGGTGAATTGTGGAGCTGCAGGAGGGACAGCCTTTATTATGTATATATATATATATATATATATATATATATGTGTGTGTATATATATATATATATATATATATATATATATATATATATATATATATATATATGAAGTTCGTTTTGGAGTAGTTTGTGTTTGGTGGTGAATTATGGAGCTGCAGGAGGGACAGCCTTTATTATATATATATATATATATATATATATATATATATATATATATATATATATATCTATAGCTATATATCCATCCATCTATATATATATATATATATATATATATATATGTGTGTGTGTGTGTGTGTGTGTGTGTGTGTATTTTTTGTGTGCAAGCATAACATTCCATCAAAATATCAGTCCACAAATGACACCTAATGGTCGACCAAGACATAACACCGATCTGCAAAGAGTTGATAGTTATATATACCGACTCACATATCGCACTACTGTGGAGAAAGGGCATATTCCCCAATACCCACTGAACCAGGAACTAATAGTGAAAAAGATGGTAATTTTTGATCAGCTGATTTTTGACTAGCTGTATCAGCGTTTTCGCTTGTCGATACACTGTGAAGATCATACTAACACATACATAGGTAGTTGTCTGCTCTGCTGAAAGGTGAGCAATCAGTGTTTTCTTTTACCTGTTTAAACCCCATATTCCTAAAACAGCTCCGTTGGTGATCATGCTATGGAGTGGTGGAAATGCTTTGTTACCTCCTTCTGTCAGTGATGTTATCTTCATTTGTTCTGATTCCCCTGTAGGTGGATATCTTTCTTATTTATGGTGTTCACTAAGGATTTACAGACATAGTATGCATCCCAGAAGACACACCCCGAACCCTAAACACTGAGAGAAGCAAGCAGACCTAGCCTTATCACCCCTCCTTCCTCAGTTGGTTCATCTGGGTTAGAGTCAAAGCTCTACCCCTTTATACCACAGAGCTATCAGTGCTGTATTTTGTGCATTTTCAAATAACTTGTATGAAGACAAAATGTTTTTTTGAATTATTGGTTTTTAGACATATGGAATGAGTTTATCAAAAAAACTGCAGGCTTTATTTCTTTTACATTACAAGCTGGTATACTATATGTCATGGGTGGATATTCCTTCCATGTGCCATATGTTTCAATTGTTCATTAACATATTTTCCTGAAGTGCAATAAAAACATGTTGTTGTGATAATCACTAACCTTCCAAAATGTAATACATTGAGCAGTAGTATTTTTGTGTGGTGAACTTCTCGCAGAATTAAGCTTCAGTTCATGATAGGTTTAGATTCTCTATATGAGTCAACAGACGGGGTATGAATATTCCTCCAATAAATAGAGTGTTCAGCCTTCCATATTTCAGATACGCCTGGAGCTAAAAGGTGTAATATAAATTAAGTACACAAACTGTTATCCTGTGCCATATGTGTGAGTGTGTGTGTGTGTGTGTGTATGTGTGTGTGTGTGTGTGTGTGTGTGTGTGTGTGTGTGTGTGTGTGTGTGTGTGTGTGCACGCGCGCGTGTGTATATGTGTAGATGTGTGCGTGTTTGTGTACATGTGTAATTCCCCAAACCCTTTTCCACCTACAACTATTGCTCATTATGATACTCACACAAAGTTAAGTACAGAAACATCTTCCGCCTCAATACAATACATTTCACAAGTAATTTGACATTGAGGAGAGACTGCATCATCAAAAAATACATTCTGGGACTGCATAAATATCAAACATGTAGTTACACTTCCCTTCTTCTGTTTGGTCTGTTAGTGCGTGAATTACATATACATGAAGGTGAAAGAAAGCTTCAAAGCCTTGCTCAGTTCTCAGCTCCTTCAGTCATTTAATGGTTTGAACAACTGGAGTGGCAATCCAGAGTGTCTGAGTTTGGGCCATAGTTGACTAATACATTTCTTTAATGCTGCCTTCCTAAGCTTTGATCCAGGTCTCTATTTCCAAAGAGCTTCTATTTGACATATTCTAAGTTCAAGGAGTTTTGTGAAGTATTCTCTCTTTTTCCCCTATTTCTCTGATTACTTGTCTGTGGCATTAGTGGGGAGGAAAGTGTTCCTGCACTGAATGTTATATGGGCCCATATTAAGACTTGGCAGGGGTAAAAAGGGTCCTAGTAAAATAAAAGTAGTTGAAACTGTAATCAAATGAATAAATATAAGATTTGTAGTTGCACATCTGTTCTCATTGGTGTTTTTGTGTATGAATCACATATACCTAAGGAAGAGAAGATCCTACAAATCAGTGACATACTCTCAGCTGCTTCACTAGCTTAATGGTTATAGCAACACAACCAAAAGGGCAATTCAGGGGGACTGGGTTTAAGTTCTTATTAAAGCAAGCACTTCTTTAATACTGTACTGCTAGAGTTTAACTAGACCCCGAACTTCTGAAGAGGTTGTAATTTTGATAGCATCTGTGGCCTGGTTAGGGAAGTTTGTTGATAAAGTCTCTTTCTTTACCTCATTATATGATTACTTGTTTTCTTTTGTGGGGAGGTGTTTCTGCACTTAATGTTGTTTGAACTTATAGTGATTCTTAGTTTTGAGCAGAAAAAGGTTTGAGGATTAGCTTAATACTAGGTAGAAAAATAAAAATGCTTAAACATGTAAATAAATGGTTACCTATAGTTGCATTTCCTTTGCTTTCATTAGTCTGTGTGTGAATCACATATGCATGAGAAGAAGCTTTAAAATATTGCCTAGCAGTCATTAGCTATGATAACTTAGAAGAGCCAGAATGCTAATTCAGAGGGTCTGAATTCCAGTCCAAGTTGAAACATGCAGTGCTTTAGTTTTGTGCTTCTATGCTTTGACTAGAGCCTCTAATTCCCAAGAGATCCTAAACGACACAGTAATGTATGCGAGTCCTGGTTTGCAGAGATTGTTGATGTATTTTCTCCATTTTCCCTTTTGGCAGATGCTATGTATATATACAATTAAAAAAAAAACAGCACACCTAGCACCATCTATTGTAGTTTCACATTTTTACTGATGAAATGGTAATCCAATAGACAGCCACAGTCCAAGGCTTCACATTAAGGCTTCTTCGATGAGGAATCTAAAACACTGTTACAAAGAAGAGTATTTTTGTACAATCATCAGGTGACCGTCTATGACACCCAGATCCAATTAATGATAATCCACTTCCTGACTTGACAAAAAATAGACAAAACACTTAGAAAAATCTTCAAAATGTTAACTTCCTGTAAATAATATATACAATTATGCATGCATTATTTTATAAAATTTAAGCATCACATTTTAATTTTATCCCGAACACAAATGTACAACTTCCACTGAAAAAAAAAAACATAAATAAATGACATTACCAATACATTGTGCTACCACTTGCCACATAAACCCTAAATATAAAAATACTCTACCATGTTTAGTAATTCATGTAGTTGTCAAATAGTGCCATATTTGGATTTAACACTGAATTCATTTATGAAAAATACAATAATCTCTGACAAAAATAAAACATAATAAAAATAGATGCATCATCCAGGAAACATTGGAATAAGATGGACTCTCATTCAACCCCACGTAAGTGAGACAGGGTGCACAGACCAAACCAATCCTAATCAAAAGCACCCAAAAACGTTCAGAACCAGGGAGATAGATAAAAATTAAGATTTAATGTGACAAAACAGCATACTGGTTTCGACAAAACTTACAGCCTTCTTCAGTGCATGCACTGAAGAAGGCTGTAAGTTTTGCCGAAACCGGTATGCAGTTTTGTCATGCTGTTTTGTCACACTAAATCTTATCTATCCCCCTGGTGCTGGACTTTTTTGGGTGCTTTTAATAAGATGGACTCCTAATGAACAGACAGAACCAAGGCAGAATACTAACGCTCTCTATTGAAAAAACGGACACACAGTAGTAATGTGTTGCAAAATATCAATAAGTGTAATATACTAACCAAAAACATTTTCTGTCATAATTATGTTTTTATAATAACCAAAAAGGGACTAAACTATTAAATCGAAATGAGGTTGATTCATTGAGCCCTGATGGCATTAATGTACCACTTTCAAGATCCACATTTGTTCCTTCTTGTCCAAGAAGTAATGTATAAAAGTCTTGGTATGGCCCCTTTAACTTATAGAGTGTCAATGCCAATAAAACTAAATATAGCAGTTGAGTGTGTAATATTATGTCTAAATAGGACACTCCTCTCTTTATTACAATTTAGACCGCTAACATGCAGTAAAATGTGTTATGTCCATGGGAGAGAAGTGTGTCTGACAAAAAATATACCACAAGGGTTTACTGCAAAGTTTGTGACCCATTCGATTTGGCCAGTAACCAGGGAATGGATTTCATAATTCTGGGAGATGTTGACTGAAGTAAAGTGGCACATTTTGCATAGTGTAGTACAATGATTGCAATGCCCACAAAGATCACAGCCAATAGGTCTCCCTCCTCAGTGATGCTTAGCTGTGTAAGGTGTGATCCAAAACTTAATTTATACTTTGAAAAAAAAATCTGTTAATAACTTTCCCTTTCTATAGGAAAACTGGCTTTGTTGGAACAAACAGTTTCCACCAATATCATTTTGCACCGATATATTGGAATATTTCTGTGAAATACATTTAAATGTGTAACTGCTGGTGCTAAATACAATCTGAAACCTTACTGGGCCTATAACAGTAGCTTTAGATTTGAACTTTAAAGTCTCTTCCCTTAGTATCCTTTTAACCTCATTGAAGTCTGACTGTATAAGTCTAGTGCTAAACTGCCCCTGCTGTACAGGGCTATGCTTTAAATTCTGGGACTTACTTTCAAAATCACTATTTGTGATACATATTCTCTTAACTCAAACTGTGAAAATGGTATGTTTTTGATCACATATGAGAGAGGCAACTATGAGCATGTAGCAGTAAATTATTATTAAAAGTGTTTTTGCACAAGCTAGTTATTAAAGAGCCACCCAGGGTCTTGGTTATCTTAACATTAAAAATGTGACATAGAGTTAAATCATATTTATAACTAAATGTAATACCACAGTCAATGACATTTAAAAACATCAGGCTTTTAAGATCAGAAAATGTACCCTTCCACAAGACCAAAAAATCCTCAAGATATCTCTATCAGGAACAGAAAAAATAAATAAATGGAGCCATTATATTCTCAGAGAACCATATATACTCAAAATACCCTATGGGGGAAAAAAAAAAAAAATATATATATATATATATATATATATATATATGCAAAAGTCACCCTCATAGCCATCTCTCGTTGTAAGTAGCAGTTATTCTTAAAGTAAAAAACATTCTTGTTCAAAACTAAACTCAGCAATGCAAGTAGAAATCCATATATTTCAATAGTGCATACATCAGAAACAAATAATATCATACAGCTTTAATTCCTTTATCGTGCGGAGTGGAAGTATAGAGTGCCCGTACATCCATAAAACTCATTTCAGTATTCCTGTCAAGTCTAATATCTTGGATACTCTGTTAAGAGTTCAGTGGTATCCCTTATCCTTAAGGGAACTAAACTCAATAAGGGCTACAAACATTGTTCTAGAAACTCTGAGAGAGGTTTAGTTAGTGAACCCCATCCTGCTACAAAGAGATAGAGACAAAAAAGGTACATTCAATTATTTAGCACCTGAAGGCATTAAAATGTTATCTGGCTAATGACATGATTCCTCAGGTACTCAGGGTTTACCTTGAAGCCAGGGTTCTACAAGACAATATGATTTTTTTAAGCAAATGGCACCAAATACAACAAGCAGTCTCTACCATGTTTGTAGAATCTCCCTGGCCTAAATGATAAGGTTAATTCTATACTCAATGTGGCACTGTGTTATGTTTGTGAATCATTTTAGCCTGAACTGTGTAATAATTTCTTAAAAACTATTAAACAATTTAACTTTGAAGTGGCAGCCAAATGTGACATGGGTGATTATGATAGGCAAGCAATATTTATGTGGAAAAAAGTGAAATGCTCCATTTCCCCAGTTTTTCTTGCCCCAGAAGTCAGGTGCCCATAAAGAAAAGGCTAAAAAGGAAACCATGCCCAAAACCTCAGCAGCCAAAATACCTCATAACAGACAATACTCAAGGAAAAAACAAAAGAGGGGATAGGAGGGAGGGTAACCCGGACTGCAACAGTGAACACACTCGAACATCTATATTTATGATAAGAGTACACAACTGTACTATGTCCTTCGTGGTTCACTGTTGCAGTCATCACTGTAGGGTTGAGTCCCAAAGCTAAGAAAGGGTGGCTGGAGGAGAAACAGAGGGAGTGGTCACAAAACCTTGCAAAACCACAGAAGCAAAACCTGCCCTGGATTTAGAATAGAGAGGGAGGTTGTAATGCTTAGAAAAAGTATGTACAGAACTCCAAGTAGCAGCTTCCAAAATATCATTGGTAGGAACCCCACAAAGAAAAGCTGCTGAAGTAGCAGTAGCCCGGGTAGAATGAGTCTTAACATTAACAGGAACCGGATTGCCATGATAAGAGTAACAGAACTTGATGCAATGGACAATCCACTTGGAAATAGTTTGCTTAGTGATTGCTTTCCCCTGAACAGTAGGAGCATAAGCGACAAACAACTGATCAGATTTCCGGAATATCTTGGTCCTGTCTAGGTATAGACGAAGCTGTCTGTGCACGTCTAGAGCATGCAAAAGACTTTCTTCTTCACTTTGAGGATTAGGATAAAAGGTAGGCAAATGAATAGACTGATTCAAGGCCACTGCTGAAACCACCTTGGGCAGAAATGTGGGATTAGTCAGTAGAGATACCCTGTCCTGATGAAAAATAAGGAAGGATTCCACAGCCATGAGTGCTTGCAATTCCGAAATTCTTCTAGCAGAGGTATTAGCTAAAAGAAAAGCAGTTTTCCAAGACAAAAATTTTAAATCTGTGGAAGCTGCAGGTTCAAAAGGAGACAAAGTTAATTTCTCCAAAATATAGTTAAGATCCCAAGTGGGAACAGGAGCCCTTATAGGGGGCCGAATATTCTTAGCCCCTCTAAGAAATTGTTTAAGTAATGGATGATAAAAAATCAGAGGATCCGTATCGTAATGTGCAGAAATAGCAAAAGCATGAAGCTTAATAGACGAAAAAGATAGGCCCGTATGTAATAACTCTGTCAGATACTGTAAAATCAGAGGAATGTTCAGAACAGAAGAATCACCACCCTGGACTTGACTCCAGGAGCAAAATCTTTTCCATTTTCCTGCATAAGATTGTCTAATGCTGGGCCGTCTAGCTTCAAGGATTACATCCAATACCTGTTTGGAAAGGGTAGAGGTGTTTACAGACCCTGGATCCACCAGGCAGCTAGATGCAGAGTCTTGACATGATTGTGCAGTATCCGGCCATCCCGTTGAGACAGTAGATGAGGGATTTGAGGCAGAATCCAGGGAGGTTCCAGAGCCAAGGTCATCAGAGTGGAATACCAGAATTGCTGAGGCCAATTGGGAGCCAGTAGAATCATGTGCGGTCTGTCCTGTTTTATCTTCAGAAATACCCGAGGTAGAAGAGGAAAGGGAGGAAAAGCATATACTGAGAGGTGTTTCCAACTGAATGAGAGGGCATCCACTTTCCATGCTAGTTTGTGGTAGGTCCTTGTGCAGAATGTTGGAAGTTGATGATTCTGAGGGGATGCAAAGAGATCTATGTCTGGACATCCCCAAGCCTTTATAATCATCCTGAATATCCGAACATCCAACATCCATTTGTGTGGATCTGAAATGTGTCTGCTCAAGGCGTCTGCCAGAGAGTTGTCTTTCCCTGGCAGGAATTGCACCTGTAAGTCGACACTGCAGGTCAGAGCAGTGTACCAGAGATTCATGGCAAATCTGCACGGGGGGTAAGAGTGAGAGCCCCCCTGCTTGTTGATGTACCACATCACTGTAGTGTTGTCTGTCCGTATCAACAATTGTCCTGGTAGAAGAAGGTCCCTGAAGGCTATCAGGGCATTCTGTACAGCTAGCATCTCCTTCAAATTTATGTGCAGGTGCATTTGTTCCTTCGTCCAAACACCCTGAAGACATCTCCCGTGCATGTGGGCTCCCCAGGCATAATCTGAAGCATCCATTGTCAGAACTTGGTCAGTCGGCGGAGGACAAAAAGGCTTCCCCTTGTTCTGTAGACAGGCTTCGGCCCACCAAAGAAACTCTCGCTGGAGACAAGGCAAAATCGTGACCACTGTTTCCAAACTGTGGCAATGCTGAGACCAGACACTCTTGAGGTACCACTGCAGTTTCCTCATATGCAGCCTTGCATGTGGTATGAGCATAATGCAGGAGGCCATGTAACCCAAAGCCTGCAGAATTTTTCTTGCAGTCATTGAAGCCAGGTGTCAGGAAAAAGAAGCCAGTTGCACTTTTTTGTCTGGTGTCAAGGAAGCCATCTGGGTTGAAGTACTCAGAAGAGCACCCAGGAAAGTAATCTGTTGTGTGGGTACCAGATTTGATTTCTTTAGATTCACTGTGAAACTGAGGCACAGAAGAAGACACTGCACAAAAGCTAGATGCTGAAGGAGAGTGTCTTTTTCGTCCTCTTGAAGAAGACAGTCGTCCAGATAAGGGTAAATTTGAATCCCCGTCTGTCTGCAAAATGCCATTACTGGTACCAGGCAATTTGTAAAGACCCTGGGCACAGTAGATAAGCCAAAGGGCAGCAGAGAGAACTGGTAATGTTTCGAGCCCGCTTTGAAATGCAGATACCTTCTGGACTCTTGCCTTATAGGAATATGCAGGCAAGCATCTTTTAAGTCCAAAGTCACCATCCAAACGTTCTTGCCCAACATAGGCAGCAGCTGCTGCAGAGTGAGCATCTTGAATTTTGGTATATCTAGGAAGGTGTTTAGTGCAGAGAGGTCCAGGACTGGTCTCCAGAAATTTTCCTTCCTGGGAACCAGGAAAAGTCTGGAATAAAAACCTTGCCCTATTTCTAAATTTGGTACCAATTCTATGGCCCTCATAGCCAGGAGGGACTGAACCTGCCGTTGTGCCTCTGCCCACTGATGATTTGGCAGGTTTGGCCAACCATTCGGTTTTGGCATAGTGTGGAAATGAAATCTGTAACCTCTTGAGACTATGTCCAGAACCGGGTTATGTGACTCCAATTTTGATAAAAAAGAGAAATCCTTCCCCCCAAAGGAGCTTCCAGGAGAGGAGCCCCTGGAACCAGAAAGGGGGAGTCATAAAGACTGTTTTCAGTAGGGTTGAGACTTATCTTCACCTCCCTTGGGAGAGGGGGCACTCCACTGCCTATTCCTAAAATGAGACTGTGACTGTCCCCTACCTCTGGAACGCCTGAATCTGCCTCTCTGAGACCTGTCCAAGCCCGGAAAGGACCAAGGTTTAGTTGGCCAGTGTCTGCTAAATCTAGGAGGTTACACTTGTAGAAAATCCTTAACTGTCTGCATAGATTTCGCTTTGTCTTCCATTTTCTTCAGTACCTCTTCAGCTTTGGACCCAAACAGAACATCGTGCTGCAAAGGGGCATCCAAAAGTTTGGCTTTAATCTGATCCGGCAAGCTTTGATCTCTTAACCAAGCATGTCTTTTAATAACAGCGCCAGTTGTTGCAGCCCTACAAGAAGCTTCCAAAGAATCAAAACCACAATGCAGGGTATGTTTACCCACCTGTTCAATAGCCTGCAATAAATCCTGTAACTCCTGATTATCCACAGCAATAGAAACAGCTGACATCTTTTGTTGAAATACAGACAAAAGGTATTGCTGATACTTCAGCATATGAAATTGACAGTTCAAAGCCCTAATAGACAATGTAGCAGAAGTATAAACCTTTTTACCCCATCTCTCCAAAGCCCTGGACTCTTGGTCAAAGGGAATAGGATTTTTAGCAGAGGCCACTTTAACACCCTTAGGACCCTGACAAATTGTTTCCGGATCAGGCGAAAGATTTTTAAAAAGAAATTTATGAGAATCTGGAACCCTATAATACCTATCCGGTTTGGCCGGAGTAGGGGGAAAAGAATCAGGAGAGAGAGAAGCTTCTGAAAAAACATCATCAACAATGTCCAATACAGGGGGAATAGCCAGAGGCTTATGCTGTGGGAGAAGAAGAAAATCCCTAAGCCTTTTCTTGGATTCAGAGAATTCCTGCCCTTCCCAGTGAAAATGCACCCTCATATCATGCAAAGTTTCACCAAAAGAATAATCCTCAGGAGGAGAGGTGAAAGGAAAGGAATCTTCAGCATCAGAATCCTCATAAAGAGGAAAAGCATAATCCTGCTCAAGGGAAGAAGCAGAAGAAACAGAAATGTGGTCTGAAGAATCATAATCGAACTGTAATCAAGGCTTCTTGTCAGGAGGGGGATGAGAACCCCTGATCATAGTTAAGAGATCTTCAGCCATCCTAAGCATCTGCCTCTGAGGCCTAGGACCCTGATCAAAAGGTGCCTGTGCTAGCCACTTCACTTTAGCTGGAGCCTTAGACTTTGACTTAGCATGTAAACCTGAATCCACATTTACAGGAAGCTGTGAAGGCCTGAGAACTCCCACAGAAGCCCGTACCTGCCTACCGGCTCCAGACCCAACTGAGGGAGCAGTATCCGAAGGTCCAGTCCCTGGCAATTCTGAAGACCCCATCAGCTCCACACTGGAGTTGGTACAGGCAATTGGTTCAAAAGAGGCGGACGACAGGGGCTGCAAAGGCTCCTCACTGACGACCATCAAACCAGCAACTGGCAATAACTGAGTGACATCCTTTGCTGTGGACCTCGGAGGCCTGTCTGCATCCCTGCACCTCTTACATACCCCAGAAGCTGGAAAAGAATCTGAAGACATGTTATAATTAAACCTTTTTCCAAAATAGGAAAAGGCAAAGTTATATCTACGCCTAATAGTATGCTGATTAAATCTAGCACAAAACACACAATTAGCAACGTCGTGGTCAGGATCCAGGCAGGGAATACAGTAAGAGTGAAAATCCCTATGAGGTATTTGCTTCCCACAAGAAATACAATTATTAACTTTTTCTGACATCTGACTGGAGCAAGAAAAAGACCTCCCCAATGGGGTACTTATCTGTAAAAAATGAAAAACCTGGGATTAGATCCAAAAACAAACAGGAACAGGCCGACCGGCATTAGTGAACTGCAAAGGGCACTGCGCGGCAAGAAAGACTGGGGAAATGGCATCAGCTGAGGTCTTTATACCTTCCGGAGCATTGACGTCAGGATAAATGCGACCTCAGCTGACGCCTAATCCAGACTTTGGGATTCTGGCCGATCGGGGGCTGCTGCTGGCAGGAAGAACCCTACAGTGATGACTGCAACAGTGAACCACGAAGGACATCATTTTGACAACAAATGTGGTGGTGGGAAAAATATAAATGAGGAGGTGATTAGAAAAATCATATAATTTTTAATTTGGATGAATCTATAGAATGATCTTCAACCACAAATGCAGTCTCATAGGCCATGGAAATGTTTCCATCTTTAAAATGTACCCTGTTGTTGGCTCCACCACTCTTTTAAATACAAGTGGGGCAGTAGGAAACACAGGAATAGAAGAAATATGAAGGCAGCATTACTCCAAATATATATCTATACACACACACATACACACACACACACACACACACACACACACACACACACACGCTTGTGCACACACACACACACACACACACACACACACACACACACACACACACACACACACACACACACACACACACACACACACACACACACACATATGCACTTGGGGTCAAGATGTTACATCAACAGTCACCATCATCTAGAGATCTAGAGCCAATGTTCACATTTATGGGTGGCTAGCCTTTTTGTAGAGCTATATATTTATCTATTATCTATAGATATAGATATAGATATAGATATAGATATAGATTTATTAATTCATTTATTGACATTTGTTGACTGGGAAATTCCACCGGGTCAGAAACCCATTTTCAGTGGAGGCCCAGGGAGAAAAGCTCCACAATGAATAAAACAACAACATCAGATTACAGTAGATAGGTAGTTATACAATTTTAGAAAGAAAGACTTTAAACTATATAAAAATATAGACAGCAATTATCATATCATAGCAAATACTTCAGCACCTTTATTTAACATAAAGGATAAGGTAAAGACATTTTGTAGAAAAAAAAGAAATATTTAATTCAATTTAAGTACATTGCCTTAAAAACTGATATTGATATATATATATATATATATATATATATATATATATATATATATATATGTATTAATATACACTAGTGGGTCTACTTCTGTTGATTGAAAGCTCGTTCTTTCAAATAACAGAAGTACGACCCCACTTCAGAGAAAGTGCACTCAACCAAAAGTGCACTTTTGCGAAGTGCATTTCACGAACACCGGTTCACCGAACCGGTCATAAAAAACAAAAGCAACACTGTGTCACTGAAGCACGCTACAGTGGGGATAAGGAAATATACCTGTTTCCTCACTGTAGTGTGATCTTGGAGTTAATATATATAAGTAGAAGGGGTGTGGGGGCACAGGCCTGCAAAACTGTTTTTGTAGTATTTTTTATTTCTTTTTGTGTGGTTCAGTGAACCAGTATTAACAAAAGTGCAGTTTCGGTGAAGTGCACTTTCATGTAAATGGGGTCATACTTCTGTTATTCTTAAGAACAAGCTTTCAGTAAACAGAAGTAGACCCACACTAGTACCCACTCACTATATTTTTGTTTTTCTTTTTCACCAGGGAATGAATTAGGGACAAATAGTAGGTGGATTGGTCATTAGTAAATGGTTATAGCTTAAGGAGAAGATTATGGGGGGCTGGTATTAAGGGAGCAAGAATATGTGTGATTGTTAAGGTAGTAGCTTTTTAGTGAAGATTTAAAAGCATTAAGGGAGTCTAATGAAGTAATAGATTTTGGTAGAGCATTCCATAATTTAGCTATGGAATAGGAGTATAGGCTTTGTCCTGCTCTTTTGTTTGGTTTTGATATGATCAGAAGTTGTTTATTTGTGGACTGTAGATTTCTAGAGGGGTTATAGAGCTGAAAGGTTGACAGTAGAGCAAGGCATTTCTCTGGGTTATATGCTAGCTTGCGAGCCTGAGTTAGCTGGGTGTAACTGAGGTATTAGGAAAATTCATACCAATTAAGTATTTTGATAGCTTGGTAATGATGGGTATGGTGTTGCAAGCTGGGGGCAAATTATGCAATTTTGTAGTAGCAGCATTGTTGTTTATTAAAGAGAGAGGAGTGAAGGTTTGTGAAGATAGGAGTACTGTAAAAAATGGAGGGAAGTAGTAAAGACTTGGCCAGCTTGATTTTTGTGGGTCCATCCATGTACTTTTGATGTCTGTAGAGCTTACCTGTTTTAAAGTGAGTTCTTTTTATAGTGTTATGAATGTGTTGCTCATAGGAGAGTTTATCGTCTATTGCTATACCAAGTAGTTTTGCAAAATATACAACCTGAATTTCCATTTTATCTTCAGAGTAAATTTTAAAGTCTTGTGGGGTTGTTTTGGCGGAGAAAATAAGTAGTTTAATTTTTTTTGCCATTTAGAAATAATCGAGTCATTAAGCCAGGTTTCTATTGATTTGAATGCTTTTTGGGTTATTTTTCGGAGGTCTTGAAAGTTGTTGGAGGAGGATATGATTGTGGAGTCATCTGCATTTTGGATGAGTGTGGTTTGAGGGGACACTAGATGTAAATTGTTTATGAAAATATTAAAGAGCAGGGGTCCAAGTGATGGACCCTTGGGGTACTCCTATTTTATTTCGCAGATAGGTAGATTGTTTGCTGTGCTATTTCACTGATTGTTGTCTGTTGTGTAAGTAGTTAGCAAACCAGGACAACGTATGTAGGGAGCAGCCTATTTCTCACAGTTGTTGAAGTAGTTTGGTATGTGACACTGTGTCAAATGCCTTGGATGAGTCCAACAGGACTATTGAAGTTATTAGACCTGCATCTAAAGCGGTGTCTGTAAAGGAGAGGAGGGCAGTGGTGGTGCTACAGAATGGGTGAAAACCATGGTGTGTTGGGGTGAGGAAGTTGTTGTCAATGAGGTGGTTGAGTAGTTGACTATGTATACACTTTTCTAATATTCTGGAGAGAGGAGAAAGAATAGAGATCAGTCTATAGTTAGTAAGGTCATTTGTATTACCACTTTTATGGAACGTAATTACAATGGAATTTTTCCAGATTTGTGGAATAGTTCCTTCAGAGATGGATTGGTTTATTAAAATACTGATGGGGTAAGCTATTGTGTCAGCAGCAATTTTCAAGTATTCTGGGTGGAAATTGTTAGGGAACAGGGTATGAGTTTTTTTTTTAAGTTTTAGAATTAGAGAGGTGGGAACAGGTTTTAAGGAGAAATTATGGGTTTCAGGTATTGCTTTAGTGGTAGTTTTATGGGTTGCAAGATAATTGGATAAAAGGATGGTATCAATAAAGTGGGAGTTGTAAGTGTGGGCTATATGCTGCGGGGTCATGTCAGGGGTTGGAGATGGATTTTGAGTGGTTCCGGGACTGAGGAGAGAGGATACAGATTTCCAAATTTTCTTGGGGGTTTTTTAATGGGTGGATAGTTGTTTTGAGAAATAGTTTTTTTTGTCATCGATAACTATTTTTTGGCTTGGTTCTCGAGTTGCTTAAAGTTAGATTAATTTGTCAGGGTCTTGTTACTGCACCAGACTTTCCAGGCTCTATCCCTATCTAAAAGTAATAGTTTTGTAGGTTTAGTTAACTATGGAGTATGGCTAATTTTGATTATTTTTGTTTGTGTAGGGTCAAAAGAGTAAAGGGTATCCAGAAAGATTTTGTTGAAATACTTAATAGCTTCATCTAGTTGTAGAAAATGTATAGGGCTTCAGTTATGGGCTTTTAGAATGGTGTTAAATGTTGATGGGTTGAACATAGTGAGGTTTCTGGTTGTTTTGTAGATATGGGGTTTTGGTACTTGGGTTTGGGTTCTATATGGCAGTATGATTGGTATAGGGAGAGAGCTAGCTGATATGTTGGACAGAAGGAAGGTTGATATATTGTGTGTGCAAGAGACCAGATGGAAGGAGAGCAAGGCTAGGTGTATCAGAGTTGGGTTCAAATTGTTTTATCATGGTGTGGATGGGAGGAGAAATGGCATAGGGGTTATCCTAAAGGAACAGTATGCTAAGAGTGCTTTGGAGGTGAAAAGAGTGTCGGATAGAGTGATGTTTATGCAGCTGGAAATTGATGGTGTAATGATGAATGTTGTTAGTGCATATGCTCCACAAGTTGGGTGTGTGATGGATGAGAAAGAAAACATTTTGGAGTGAGTTGGATGAAGTGGGGATGACTGTACCCAAGGGTGATAGACTGATGATTGGAGTGGATTTCAATGGGCATGTTGGTGAAGGGAACAGAGGGGATAAGGAAGTGAGGGGTAGGTATGGTGTTAAGGAGAGGAATGCAGAAGGTCAGATTGTAGTGGACTTTGCGAAAAGGATAGACATGGCTGTGGTGAATACATATTTTAACAAGAAGGATGAGCATAGGGTGACATACAAGAGTGGAGGGAGATGCACACAGGTGGATTTTATCTTACGTAGAAGGGCTAGTCTGAAGGAGATTGGAGACTGTAAAGTGGTGGCAGGGGAAAGTGTAGTTAGGCAGCATGGGATGGTGGTTTGTAGGATGACACTGGTGATCAAGAAGAGGAGGAGGAGTGTGAGGGCAGCACCAAGGATCAAATGGTGGAAATTGAAAAAGGCTAATTGTAAGGTGGAGTTCATGGAAGAGTTAAGACAGGCACTGGGTGGCAGTGAAGAGTTACCGAATAGCTGGGTAACTACAGCAGAGCTAGTAAGGGAGATGGCTAGAAAGGTGCTTGGTGTGACATCTGAAAAGCGTTAGGAGAACAAGGAGACCTGGTGGTGGAATGAGGAAGTACAGGAGAGTATACAGAGAAAGGGGTTGGTGAAGAAGAAGTGGGATTGTCAGAGAGATGAAGACAGTAGACAGGAGTATAAGGAGATGAGGTGCATGGCAAAGAGAGAGGTGGTGAAGGCTAAGGATAAGGCAAATGAAGAGTTGTATGAAAGGTTGGACACTAAGGAGGGAGAAAAGGATCTGTACCGACTGGCTAGACAGAGGGATCGAGCTAGTTAAGATGTGCAGCAGGTAAGGGTGATAAAGGATAATGAGGGAAATGTACTCACAAGCGAGGAGGGTGTGTTGAGCAGATGGAAAGAGTAGTTTGAGGGGCTGATGAATGAAGAGAATGAGAGAGAGAGAGAGAGAGAGAGAGAGAGAGAGAGAAGGTTGGATGATGTGT
Organism: Protopterus annectens; assembly: GCF_019279795.1. Lineage (NCBI taxonomy): Eukaryota > Metazoa > Chordata > Ceratodontiformes > Protopteridae > Protopterus > Protopterus annectens. The sequence continues at coordinate 418,805,972 of NC_056735.1, forward strand.
GGATAGTGGATCATGAAGTGCAGTGGATTAGCAAGGAAGAAGTAAGGATAGCTATGAAGAGGATGAAGAATGGAAAGGTTATTGGTCCAGATGACATACTTGTGGAAGCATGGAGGTGTTTAGGTGAAATGGCAGTGGGGTTTTAACTACATTGTTTAATGAAATCTTGGAAAGTGAGAGGATGCCTGAGGAATGGAGAAAAAGTGTTTTGGTACAGATTTTTAAGAATAAGGGTGATGTGCAGAGATGAGTACTACAGAGGGATTAAATTGATCAGTCACAGCATGAAGTTATAGGCAAGAGTAATGGAAGCTAGGTTAAGAAGGGATGTGATGATTAGTGATCAACAGTATGGTTTCATGCCAGGAAAGAGCACTACAGATGCAATGTTTGCTCTGAGAGTGTTGTTGGAAAAGTACAGAGAAGGTTAAAAGGAGTTGTATTGTGTCTTTGTGGACTTAGAGAAAGCATATGACAGGGTGCCTAGACAGGAGTTGTGGTATTGTATGAGGAAGTCGGGAGCGTCAGAGAAGTATGTAAGAGTGGTACAGGATATGTATGAGGGTATTGTGACAGCGATGAGGTTTGCGGTGGGAGTGACGGATACATTTAAGGTGGAGGTGGGATTACATCAAGGATCAGCTCTGAGCCCTTTCTTATTTGCAATGGTGATGGACAGATTGACAGACGAGATCAAACAGGAGTCCCCATGGACTATGATGTTTGCAGATGACATTGTGATCTGTAGTGAAAGTAGGGAACAGGTGGATGAGACCCTGGAGAGGTGGAGATATGCTCTAGAGAGAAGAGGAATGAAGGTCAGCAGGACTAAGACAGAATATATGTGTATGAATGAGAGGGAGGATAGAGGAATGGTGAGGATGCAAGGAGTAGAGGTGGCGAAGGTGGATGAGTTTAAATACTTGGGATCAACAGTTCAGAGTAATGGTGAGTGTGGAAGTGAGGTGAAGAAGAGAGTACAGGCAGGATGTAGTGGGTGGAGAAGAGTGTCAGGAGTGATTTGTGACAGACGAGTACCAGTAAGAGTGAAAGGGAAGGTCTACAAGAGGGTAGTGAGACCAGCTATGTTATATGGTTGGAGACAGTGGCATTGACAAGAGCTGGACGTGGCAGAGTTAAAGATGTTAAGATTTGCACTGGGTGTGATGAGGGTGGACAGAATTAGGAATAAGTATATTAGAGGGTTAGCCCAGGTTGGAAGGTTTGGAGACAAAGCCAGAGAGGCAAGATTATGTTGGTTTGGACATGTGCTGAGGAAGGATGCAGAATATATTGGGAAAAAGATGCTAAGGATGAAGCTGCCAGGTAACAGGAAAAGAGGAAGGCCTAAGATAAGGTTCATGGATGTGGTGAGAGAGGACATGCAGGTAGTTGGTGTGACAGAGCAAGATGCAGAGGACAAGAAGAAATGGAAACAGATGATCCGCTGTGGCGACCCCTAATGGGAGCAGCTGAAAGAAGAAGGATGTTGGTTTATCATATACCTATATTCATCTTAATTATTTGTCCTTGATACAACATATCATCCAAACATAGGTCTATTTTTTTATATGATATATGTATTTCATTCAAGAATACCTCCTCATATGTTCCATCCATTAGTATGGCATTCATACCATTTAGGTAATCTCCCTTGTCCATAATAACCACTCCATTACCTTTATCAGGTTTCATTGTTTGAATATTAACATCCCTAGCTAGATCCATAAACAATTTTTCCTCTTCCTTTGTAAGGTTACTAACATATTTTTATTATTATTTTGTTTGTAAACCTGCCTAATCTCCTTTTCACACACCTTCTCATATATTCTTACTAAATTATTTGCAGGAGGGTTAAATACACTGGGTTTTTTAAGCCTACATTTCTGTATGTCTTGAATAGGCTCGCTACTATTAAACCATATTTTTAAAATTAAGCTTTTGGGTAAGGCACTTAAGGTCTATTAAAGTATCAGCTATTTTCCCCCTCCTACTGGGAACAAAAGTAAAACCTTTTGCCAAAATGTTAGCATGCTCTACACTGGGTGTATATCATAACATCAAATTCACATAACATCAAACGGACATAACCTCGAATGTGCCGTTCATCAAATCTGTACTTGTGGGATCGTGGTACAGTGAGGATCAGTAAATATGCCCTTTCCTCACTGTAGTGCAACCTCGGAGTTGGTATATATAATTAGCAGGGGGTGTGCCCCACATGAACAGATTCGATGAACTGCACATTTGAGGTTATGGCCATTCGATGTTATGCGAATTCGATGTTATGATATAAACCCCTCTACACTTAATATTCTACCTGAGTAATTATATACTTTAAAATCCTGAGCTTCATTTAAAATTATACAAGATTTAAACACAGTTACCAAATGATAAAAATTATCAGTAGAATTAATTATTGCATCTAAATGTGCAAACTATACAATAGAACTAAGTGCAAACTATACAATAGAAGGAGGAAGCTACTACATGATAGAGCAAAATCCCAAAAAGGGAAGGCATCTCTGATCAGTATTAGGAAAAAACTACGGGCACTCATAAATTCGTCTAAGGCCAGCTTCGAGAGAAAAATTGCACAGGACACTAAGGATAATCACAAAGCTTTCTTTAGTTATGTTAGGAACCTGGGTGGGAATTCCCAGATATGCTCAGAATTAGTCAAAAATGACAAAAAATACACCGAACCCACAGACATTGCCAACATCCTAGCTGACAGGTTCAGCGCAAACTTCTCCCCCCCCTCCCTACCAAAAGGGCAAATATCTATCCCAGCAGAGTGCTGCCCCCCTGACATCTCAGATGCTCAGGTAAGAACCGCCCTCTCCAAAGCAAAAAACACAGCATCAATGGGACCAGACGGTGTCCCGGGCTGCGTCCTACATGAACTCCAAGAAGAGCTAAACCCAAACATAAAACTACTATTCAATCTCAGCCTTACTACAGGATATGTACCCAAAGAGTGGCGTACAGCAACAGTGGTCCCTCTCCACAAAGGTGGTGCCTCAATGGATCCTGGAAACTATCGCCCCATAAGCCTGACTAGCTTGATCTGCAAAGCTATGGAAAGGATCATCATGGACCTCATAAATAAAGATATTGGGGACCTACAGACACTGGATCCTACCCAGTTCGGCTTTGTTAAGGGCAGATCCTGCCTCTTAAACCTGGTCAATTTCTTTGAAAACGACACCAAGGCCATTGACGAGGGGAAGGTGGTCCACACAGCCTACCTGGACCTTACAAAAGCCTTCGATACAATACTCCACTCGGGCATTATAGATAAGCTCACCAGCTTAAATATAAACCCCTATGTCACTAGATGGGTTGTAAACTGGCTCAAGGACAGAACACACATGGTTAGAATTGCTATAGCTATGTCAGACTCCAAACCAGTTACAAGTGGCGTCCCACAAGGCTCAGTCCTGGGACCTCTCTTGTTCGGTATATATTTCTCGGAGGTACAGGCCAACATGGAAGGACTGTGGCTGACCAAGTTCGCAGATGACTGCAAACTGGGCGCCATAATCGACTCTCCAGCCAACACAAGCATCCTCCAAAAGGGCCTCATAGAAACAGACAACTGGTGCCAGAGCCATGGCCTTAAGCTAAACGCCAAAAAGTGTATAGTCATCCCCTTTGGCAAAAACAAAGTGCCCACAAATTACCACATAGGTGGTAATCCATTAAGTACAGAAGAAGTAATTAGGGACCTGGGGACCCAAGTTGATAGCAATCTCTCATTTGACAACCACGTGGCCAAAGTGGTTAGAAAAACATTTTATATAGCCCACCTAATTATGAAGGGATTCACATCTAGATCAGGGGAGGTCATCGTGCCTCTTTACTCATCCCTCATCAGGCCCATAATTGAGTACAATGCCCCTTTTGGGATGTACCTTACCAGACACCTGCAGCAACTGGAAAGACCCCAAAAGTACCTCACCAAGAGGATCAAAGGGCTCAAACAGATGACATATGCTGCCCGGTTAAAGAAACTCCAGCTCTACTCAGTGGCATACCGCCTGCTCAGAGGCGATCTGTGCCTGACATATAAAGCCATGTCCAACCCGGAATTAATGGACATGCTGCATCTCAGAAAATCCAAATCCCATCGAGCTACGCGCTCGAGAGACTTGAACCTCAGCACTGAAATAAATAGGACATGCTGGAGGGACAGATTCATAACCCAGAGGCTCCTTTCACTCTAGAATAAAATCCCAGTCCAGGTTAGGCAGAGTCCCTCATTGACTCTCTTCAAGAGGAATCTTGATGAGTGGATGGGAGATCGTAGGTTTACCTCGGGTATCACTTCTGTGTCACTGTTAGACCGAGGCACAGTATACTAAACTCGAAAAAGGGCATAGCAAAATTAATTTAAAATGGGTGGCGAAAGCCAAACACACTCTGGCTAGGCTTATAAATGCCCTAGGGCAGATAGCCTAGTATGAACCTATGAACCTATGAACCTATAAATGTGGACATACTTTACCAAAAACATCATGTACATTCACATTGCCATTAATTTCCGCAATAAAATCACTGGCCAAAACCACATTGTCATTGTTACTAAACATACCTTCAAAAATGTTTAAAGCATCAGTCTCATTAATGAAATCACAGTCATTAGTCCCTTGTGCATGTCCAGAATTACAATTAAAGCCTGCATAGTCTCTATTTGCACTTATGGTGTTCATTAGTGCTAAATCCATGTCCATCAGTTGTTCCGCCGCTGACTTCTGCTTCTCCCATTTTTTGGTCTGGCCCCCTGAATGACATAGTCTCTGTAGGTTTTCCCCAAAAAATGGGGCTGTTGTTCTTTATTCTTAAGCCTCTCGGACCGTCTCACTCCACTGTTGAACTGGTTAAACTGTTGAGGATGTGTACTTTGCTGCTGATGTAATCTCATCTCTGAGATCACTTCTGCTTCTCCAAATGCCTCACTATTGGTTCTTTCACAACCGCTGGCATGGGAACCTATTGAAAATGGGTAAACCTTATTTTTGACATACTCGTTCATCTCTCTCTTAATTTTGTTCATTTTTCTGACAAAAAAAGTGGCACAAACACTATCAACTGTAGTAAACACATTAGTGTAATTAATTTTATGCCGCTCAAAAAACAAAAACAGAAGGATTTGTCTGTTTTTCTCATCCAGTTCTTTAGATAGTTTGTCCATAGCTTGAATGTTATATTTTATCATTAATTTCAGGAGTTCAGTACCCATACGATCTAATAGACTATGCAGTTCATTAAGTAAATCAGGGTTACCTTCCACTCTGTTGGGATATTTCCATATCCGTAACCCACACGGTAGCTGCCCCAACTCAATGTTTCTTTCCAGATATGGTAACTCCATCTGAAGCTTTTTAAAGGCTAGCATATCTTATTCAAATACCTTTAACTTCTCCACCAAGGTCAAGGATTCCTGTTGAGTAGTACCACTACTCCTTCGAAGCGAAAGTCAAACCCATTATTCTTCCAACTCACTGACTCATTATTGACACTAGTATTGTTCTTGTTGCTCAAATTCTCCACTGGCTTGAATTTGAGTTTACCACAACCTGAAACACCTGTTCAGGTTGAGATGGTTGTGATGGCTGGGTCAAGGGGTAGCTTAGGCTACCAAAAATATTTG
>NC_056735.1:418814127-418889127 GCF_019279795.1 Protopterus annectens
TATATCTATATATCTATATATATATATATATATATATATATATATATATATATATATATATCATTTATTGGCTTAAACACATTTTAATGTATTATGTTTTTAAATTATGTCAATTAATTGTGGCTTGTTTAATTAATTAATTGGATTATTGTATAAATGAAGTGTTATTTAAAGGCTAGGTGGGGTTGAATTAATTGTTCTGAGGAAGTCCCTATGAAGTGGGAAGAAAGCGCTTAACTGTTATTAACGTTTGTACTCTTCAGTTGCTGTGCTGTGCTTTGTTTGGTTCTACAGTTTTGTTGTTAAGAATGACATAAAAGTATATTTACCTCCTATGTTGCTCAAGGGCACAACAGACATGTTGCCTAGTACTGTTAGTGATACCATTTCCTAACATACTTACCTTAAACACATGCATTAATTTGCTGTGGAATGGGTACCCTGAGTCTGGTCTTGCCTCTACAACAAGGCTGCCACAGCTCCCACAGTTACTCTTACAACTTGTCCTCCAAAGTGTCCAAACTCTCTGCCTATGCCTATTGCCTGCAGCATCAGCTGCAGCCTGTAGCACACACATCTGTATGTAAAAGTAACTGCTACAGACATACCCTCTGAGATGACATAGTTTCTTGACCCCAGGAATGTTCAGCACAACACATCAGAAAGGGCTTCTAATCTACATGAAGGCCTTATATCTTGTTCAGTGGTTGCGTGTCATTGGCTGATTACACTGCAAATCAGTTGTATCGGCTGCCATTAGCATTTCAGAAAAACAGATTGGTTAAGAGACAATCACATGGTAATGAGAACTATGTTAATAAGGTAAACAACTGGCTAGGGGAACCAGTCTGTATAGGACTTTCTTCAGACAGTAAACGTGTTGCCATATACTTTATATATCTGCACATATTAATGGACGAGCATTGTACTCTATCAGGTATGTAACCTTTTTGTTTACAAAATGATGCATATGTGTGAATATACATAGGGGGAATGGGGATTTAAGTATTAAGCCTTACTTAGAATTGTAATGATGACATGTTCTTAATCCCCAGATTTGTTACACCTACGAGGACGCACAGTACATCGAGTGGAATGCTTTTTGTGAATGTTGCACACTGCTCTGTGGGGATGTCCCTTTATAGTGATTGTAATACCACACTGCTATTTGTTTGGCACTGTTGTTTTTTACATATTATCGGGAGGTGCCTCTAGGGGGCACTTTACAATGGACTCGTGTTGGGTGTGTGATCATACAGCAGTCTCTGTCATGGCACACTCGGGAATAGCTGACTATTGCTAGTATCTGAATGGTATTCACAAGGCTAGTATATTTGTACACTGGAATATGACATGTGTGATGAAGCAGTGGATAATGCCAGCCATTCTGTTCTTTCTGTATCTCTACATAGTGTGATCCTGACATGTGTTCCCATTTTGTTGTCTTTCAGGAAACATGTATGCCAGATGATGTGCCCCTTTTATGGATGTTGAGAATGATATAATCCTGGAAGGCCTCCATCAACATCATGAACTCCTGCTGTCCTGGGGGAGGCACAACAAGGAACAGTGGGCAACCTTCTGGGCTGACCTTGTCCATGATGTGCATGACATAGGTCACCAAAGCAGGACATATGAGCAGGTTCACACTGTGCCACAGATATCATTAATGCTGCATGCAGAAGAACAGCAGATGTGGCCAGGGATTGTGGTGTCACTGGTGGAGGGCCTGCAGCAGAACAACCATTCTCAGCCACAGAGGAATTCCTGGTGAACCTAAGAACACATGACAGCTCCCAGGCATCCATCACACCATATATTGTGGATGTGTGTGCCACAGTTTCCATGACAATGGAGTGTCCAAGTAGGATTAGTTTTATCAGCATTAGAATACTGTAGAATTCAGTGTGTCAGGGTTTAGATATTTTTTATGTGGGTGTCAGGGGTTTGTTCTTTGGTGGAGGAGGAGTTTAATTGCAATTTGAATCTCATGCTCAGATTTTGACCAACATAACAATTAACAAAGTAACTACTGTAAATGTCAGACATAGGGATGTATTACCCTGTTATAGTGCAACATGAGGTGAGGTTTACATTACTTTTCTCTCAAATTTTCACTGGTCCCTCAGGAATCAGACAAGGTGGTCCTGCTCCAGGTAAGCACAACACTGTTTTGTTATAGATGTAGATTTACCGCACAGTGTACCTCATTACTGCTAATGAGATTGCAGTGTAAAGAGCTTTTATTTACAAGTAACTGCAGATGTTTGTGGGAAAAGTAATTTCCTCATGTCCTATTATATAAGGTTGGGGGTTAAGCAGGTCTGTAATAGTGACATCAGTGTATACAACTTTACATATATTGCAACATAATACTGCAGAGCATACTAGTGCAGGTATTAATGTATTACTTTTCCCTTTTTTAACATAGGTGACCGGGGGGGGGGGGCTTGGTCTCTGTCCCCTACAAAACCTGATGTTAGTGTCTCTTCAGACTCTAATGATGATGGTGGCCAAAGTGTGGCACAGGTGGGGGTTTCAGGGGCTGAATCTGTCCCAGAGGTTTACATCCCTCTTCTGCCCTGATTGTCACCGCACACAGTCAGTATGCCTACACATACCCAATCCCCGGATTCCACAGATATTGGATAGTCAGAGGGTGGGGACATTGAACAGGAAAGTGTGGCAACTATGGCTCCAGTGAGTGTAGACATTGACCATAGCCAGAGAGCTGGCAAGGTTACACACAGGAGGATTGATAGGGGTGCTCGTAGGAGGCCTGCTGTCCTTCCACCACCTGTTGTAGGTGTCTCATCACAGGTCAATCAGCTTATGTTTTGGGCCATCCTGGAGTTAAAGGCACATTCCAAAGCAACTCCAGATGAATGCTCAGGGTTATAGATGCAGTACATTCTGACATCTGTGACTTTTTCCACCACATTGGTGATACCCTGGATCAGTTCACTGATGCAGTGGAAAGAAGGTGGTCTGAGATAGATCACAGAATATCTGTCTTGGAATACATATTGTCTGTGATGGAACATCTGGTTGGAGTTGAGAATTGGACTCTTGGACTTAAGGTCAGTAACTACATCTGCTGAGAGACCACGTGGCCGTGCTCAATCACGCTCCCATAATGGCAGTACATCCAGCACTCCAGAAGGGTGTGTGCTGTCCACACCAAGATGTGACAGGCCATGGGCTCATGGAGGACATGGTCCCAGCAGACAGCAGTCACCATCAGGTACTAGCACCGCTTCTGACCTTGGCCATGGAGGTGCCGGTGTAACTCCTGACAGAGCCAGTTCCTGTGTTTTCGGGTGGAGACAGTGAACTGTCAGCTCTACCATGCAGGGTTCACAGCTGTCCAACATGCACACATGTAGAGCTAACACTGAGCTTGCTTGTGCTCACACACACACACACTCATACACCACTGTCAAAATCAGACCACCTACAAACACACATGGCACATTTCCATGGCTCATCTTGCCTGCTTCCCTTCCTGACTCACATACTTGATTTCAACCTATTGGGTCAGCCTAGGCCTCCTGCCCCCCTACACGACACCCTGTGAAAGTGATATCTGTGCCACATTTAACAATCAACAATCTGCATTCAAACTGGAACCTTAGTTTGAGAGACAGCCTTACAGAACTATCTGCAAATATATAGTGCTGAGTATATTTTTCTGTATTATTCTGTATTATAGAGCTAAATTGTTTGCTTAGATATCTGTTGTCTTACTGCTCTGCAAATATATAGAGAACAGTATTGTGAGAGAAATATGTATTCACATATATAGTAAAACATGTATTCATATATGTATTAGCATTATGCTTGCTGCATTAGAAGCCTAAAAGGGTTAACACATTTATTCTGCTACAGGCTTGAAAATAATTGCATGTACTTTCTGACTTTGCTTCTTGTCAGCTCAGTGAATGACCTTGTTCATACACTGAGAAACAGATGATTTTGCTAACGTTAGGAAAAGGAACAATACAGTTTTCTGAAATGTTACTAGACTTAAGCAAATAACCTTGTTCATACTGCAGCTGTAGATAAGATTATAGGCTGAAATCAGAATATGCTTTATGCTCAAAGCAGGAAAGAATCACTAATTGCAACACTGAAATATGAGTGAATTGTTACAGACCGGCAGTTAGCGAGGCCACGTTGATATCTTAGGAAATTTTCACATGGGAAGTTTATACTTGCTATATCAGCAGAAAAACGTAGTAAACACCTGTCTTAGAACAATGCTAAGAGTTGTATTTTATTATGTCAGCTTAGAGGGCAATGGCTTACAAAACAGTATAATAATGAAGTATTTCCTGTATAATGTCAGACAAACTTCTGAACTGCATTTTTGTCTCCTTGTACAAGAATAAAGGAACCTTAACTGAACCTTGGCTGCATTGATCTTTGATTTTTCCTTTGACAAGTTGGTCCTTCTTTGACCGGAAGCCTCTTGGTTGACCTGGATCAGACAGGCCTGGTGGCTGAAATCCGTACGGAAGAAGTTACCGAAATGGTTCTTCTTATTTGAAAAGACCTCCGACTGAATTGTCGTATAAACAGAGGCCGGCCACTTTCTGATCTGCGGCTGACAAGCAGGTTTCAATCGGACCAGGGTGATCAATTGCTGAGGCTCAGGTAAGGGGATTCTACTTTTTTCTGTTTTAGATCAGGGACTTGATTGTATTTGTTCAGTCAGGATTTTTTATGCAAATCCAGGGACAGAAAAATTGCTATCTTGTCATAGATCAGGGACTTTTTTCTGTTTTAGATCAGGGACTTGATTGTATTTGTTCAGTCAGGATATTTTATGTAAATCCAGGGACAGAAAAATTGCTATCTTGTCATAGATCTGGGACTTTTTTCTGTTTTAGATCAGGGACTTGATTGTATTTGTTCAGTCAGGATTTTTTTATGTAAATCCAGGGACAGAAAAATTGCTATCTTGTCATAGATCAGGGAAGTAGAATAAGTAGGCAGGTAGTCTGAAGGGACTATAAAATCTTCGTGGTACCATGTTAAAAAACAGGAAGGGTTACGTAACATTCATAAGGTTAGGTCAAAATGGGTAATAAATGTACAAAACAACCCCAAAATCCGCTGTTAACCGAAGACGCAGAATACATGAGGTCACGACGTGCCTATAACGTTAGATACTACACGAAATGGGTTAATAAATATGAATTTGATGGTAAACTAGAAAAATCCTCAGAAAAAGTTGTCAGACAAATAGTAGATCCAGATTGACACATGATCAGTGGCAACTGGAATCCCCGTGACGCTGCGCTTAAGCCCCTCCCACATAGCGCAGAGTTAGACAACAGAGTGAAGGGTCTAACAGACCAAATTTCTGAAAAATGGAAACCTAGGACAGACTGGACTTGCATTAATCAATGCATCCAACAAGAAGGTGAAACTGTTGATAGGTATTATGCCAGATTAATAGAATGTTTTAATAGCCATTGTGGAATGCAGGCTCCTGAAGACCAGACACAAGATTCCCCATATGAGCAGCAGTTAAAGAATGCATTTTTAAAAGGCAGTATTGCACCCATAAGTAGTTTTATTACGAAGCATAAGCAGATTACAGTCACTGCTTGAATATGCTAGGCATGCCAAAAGGCATTTTAATAACAAAAAGAAAAAGAAAGCCCAAGTATTCGCTGTAGATGACGGAGAAGTTTATTTAGTACAGTCCGGAAAGAAGGGCAAGAAGAATGCCCAGGGAAATAAACAATCTGATCAGAGATCAGAGGACTTTGAAGGGAGAAAGAAAAGGGGTGAATGTTTTAAATGTAGTAAAAAGGGACATATGGCAAAGGATTGCAAGAAAAATAAGAAGGCAGCAATGAAGGATAAGAATGAAGAAGGTGAGGACTGACTATATGGTAGTCAAGAATCACTAGATGGGAATAACAGAGAAAGGACAAATGAGAATGTGATAGAGAGAGCAGAGAATGTCATAGGAGAAATAGAGGAAGTGCAGGAAGCTACCGATAGTAAAGAAAGTGAAATATTAGACTTAGCCTTGTTGAGCTTGGAACTCTATTTGGCAGACACAAAACCAGAAGTTACACTCCTGGTAGAGGGGAGGGAAGTCAAGTTTCTGTGCAATTCAGGGGCATAATGAACCCTGGTGCACCCCTCCAAACTACCAGAGAAGTCAGAGTCACATGATTACATTTTGGTGAAAGCAGCTAATGGACAGCTGTATCGGGAGCCTCTCTCCCATAATATTGCAATAACAGATCCTGTTTCAGGATTAACTCAGAAAAGCAAAATTGTTGTTTCTGCAAAATGGCCAGTGAACCTTTTGGGCAGAGATCTTATGCAACTATTTGGCATAGCAGTAGTTCCAACCATGCAGGGTATGGAAACACAACGACAAATGAACACTTTTGCAGTGCAATCGGAGGGTAAAACATTTTATTGGTATAGCCAGGACTTGGTTACGACCGGTCCTGGGGCAATAACTGAAGAGTTAGTGAATGTGGCTATCAGTAAGTTCCCCTCCCTTTGCATTGATGTACAACACCTGTTGCACTGTAATACACCAGGACCTGACAAAGAATATGAGCAAAAATTGTTTAAAAACCGTGCGAACAGATTAGTATTAGTAATCTGTACTGGGACATGAAAGGGAACAGTGTAGTTAGCTGTTCATTGCCCCAGGAGTTCTTTGCACTTTATAAATCAAATTGATTACCACATGTTAGTTTAACTAAAGACAAAGATGTGAAATGGGAAGACCTAGGAGAAAAAGTCACAAAATGGGAAAAGCAGACAGAATTAGAACTGTCAGAACAAGGAGTACATAGACAGAAATTAAATTGGAGCACACAGACACACCCAGCTGTACACTTGCAGTCAAGTGAGGGCAGCTGAGAAACACTCTTACTAGAAGAGGAAGAAAAAGCTTTATTAGACATACCAGAGACCCTCTGGTCAATAGGGAAATCAGATGTAAGACTTATTCGTACAGCAGGACCAGTTACCATCACACCAAAATCAGCCTTTAGACCACAGAAAAGGCAGTATCCCTTAAGAAAAGATGCAGAAGCAGGTATTAAACCTATCATAGCAGCTTTACTTAAGGAAGGATTACTGGTGGAATCTCCCGATTCACCATGTAACACACCCTAATTTCCAGTTAAGAAAGCAAATGGAGAATGGCGTATGGTCCAGGATTTGCAAGCTGTAAATGACGCAGTAATATCAAGGGCACCTACAGTGCCAGATCCACATACCCTATTAAATGATTTGAAGCCTCAACACAAATATTTTCCTGTGGTAGATATTAGCAATGCGTTCTTTGCAATACCAATACACCCTGACAGCCAGTATTGGTTTGCATTTACATTTCAGGGGAAGTGGTATACATATACGTGACTACCACAGGGATATTGTGAAAGGTCAACTATATTCTCACAAGAGATGGCAAGTAACTTGGCGGGATTTACCCCACTGAAAGGTGGTCAGATTTTACTTTATGTTGATGATATCCTGCTGGCAGCCCCTACCCAGCAAGATTGTAAGGAAGACACTTTAACATTATTGAAATTCTTAGCCGTTGAAGGACACAAAGTAAGCAAAAACAAATTGCAGCTTTGGAGAACGCAAGTTAAATACCTTGGATATATAATATCCAAAAAGGGTAGGACATTAGATGAAGACAGGAAAATAGCAATCTTACAAGCACCAAAACCCACAACCAAGAAGGAAATGATGTCCTTTCTTGGTACAACTAATTTTTGTCGGAGCTGGATCACAAATTATGCTTTGGAATCTGCACTGTTGAACGACCTGATCTTTCAGAAGCCTATGGCAGCACAATATTTGATATAATGGACACCAGAAGCAGAATTAGTTTTCTGTAAACTGAAACAATTGATAGCATCCTCATTAGTCTTAGGATTACCAAACTATCATAAACGTTTTTTCCAAACTGTAGATTGTAAGCAAGGTTATATGACGTCAGTGTTGACATAACAGCATGGGGACAAGCAACGCCCCATTGCTTACTATTCATCGCAACTGGACCCAGTGGCACGGTCTTTGCCCCACTGTGTAGAAGCAGTAGTTGCTGCCGCAGTGGCAGTGCAGGCTTCGGCCTCAGTAGTATTATCTACTGGTAAACCGATTAATCATGCACCGTTTATTTTAGATTTGTTAAAATCAATTCAGTTACCTCAAAAAGTAGCTATTTGTAAATGCATAGCTCATACCAAGCAACAAGATAGGATTTCAAAAGGTAATGCTAGAGCTGACACAGCTGCAAAGCAAGCAGCCTCAGAAGCATTTCTTTTGAATGAGGAATTACAACCTTCTGAGATTTTAGACTTAGAAATGTTAAAAACAATGCAGACACTTACTACACGAGCTGAGAAACAAAAGTGGGAAAGGCGAGGAGCACTCCTCAAGGAAGGACTGTACATCTCAAAAGAGGGAAAACCAATATTGCCATCTAATTTATTTAAATATGCAGCTTTGTTGAGCCATGGGCAATGCCATGTCTCAACAGGGGGCATGGTACAGTTAGTCAACCAGGTATTCACTACATACGGATTTAAAAATTATACTAAAACATCTTTTTGCAGTTTTCTGTTTCAGGTAAAGAGTCGAATCAACCATTGGAAGCGACAGTAGTCCCAGAAAACTGAATCTGGGTAAAGACTACAAAACGTAAACATTGGAGTTCGCCAAAGTGGGAGGGACCATAGCAGGTCCTCTTGTCGACACCCACGGCAGTCAAGATTGATGAAAAATCCTCTTGGATCCATTTGATACACTGTAAACTTTGCAAAAACTTTGAGCTAGATAAAAATCTTGCTGTTCCACAAAAAGACTAAACATGACAAAATCTAGAGCAAACAGGAATGCAGAACAACCCCAGAAGTATTGCATGGTTATCCTGTTGATTGTACTGATGAAAATAATCTTTTTGCTGTGGCCTATCCTTTTTTTAGGCCACATCAGCTGAACTGAATAAACGTGATGAGTCACCCATAGACTGGCACCCGAACTTTATTAGGTGATTACACGTGTGTATGCTGAGACTTTTGATGTTTCAAATTGCTGGATTTGTACAGCCATACCAACAGCATACGGGGGGTTATTAATGACTGCAGTCCCCCTAGGGGTCAATGAGACCTGGGAAAACTTGGTTTATGAGGCTGTACATTATAAATGTTATACCAAAGCAAACAAAATGGGTACAGTTTGTAATTCAAATTATGACTCATTTCTTGAGTCCATGCAAAAGACTGTTAGGGATATACATCATAATCCTATTCTTTTTAAGCAACTGCCTATAATAGATAGGAAAATGTTTCATGCAGGGCAGCCATATCTCAGCAAAGTAACTACTAAGATAGAGGATTGTTATTTTGTGTGTAATAAGAAAGCATATAAATGGTTACCTGAGAATTGGTCCGTCAGTTGTTTTTTGGGGTACCTGGTTTCGGCCATGCGACACACTGCAGTTTTGCCTCAGGGAAATATTCGAAACACCCGAGATGTAGCCAAGAAACCTGTCAGAAAGCCTGAGAATCCAGTGGGACGAATCGAGGCGGGCTGGAAGGACCATCATACCATGGGTACCAAGCTGACGCACATGGACTTGAGTGATGCTGTCATATCGTGGGCAGGCATATTACCAGCAAATGGAGCGGCAAAATCGATTTGGGAGCTGCAAAAACTGTCCAAACTTCTCAAAGTAATGAGTAATGCAACTTTTTCTGCTCTTGAATTGATAACTGATGAACTGAATGCTATGAGAACTGTAGTACTCCAAAATCGTATGGCTCTCGACTTCACCCTAGCGGCGAGAGGTGGTGCGCTTTAATCAAAAAAGAATGTTGTGCATATATCCCTGATTACCAACACGAGATTGATGACCACCTTGAGGTGATACAGCAAGTGTCGACTATGACCAGACCAGGCCCCAACCCACTGACAGACTTTTTCCAGAATCTGTTTGGGGGGTGGGGTACCTTCATAATGAACATATTAATAGCTATCTGTGTGGGAATACTCCTGTTGGGAGTGTGTGCGCGTTGTGGCATACCCTGCATGAAAAAACTGATTAAAGAATTGATAGACATGTCAGTATCTGAAACCTTGTATCAAAACACTGAAGTTGATAAATTGCTGGAAAATGAAATGCTTTCAGAAGTTTAAACTATATGACTTACCTAACTGCAAATCCCACATAGAAGAGGTTGGGGGAAGAAATTAACTGTTTATGCTTTTGAAGATAATAAAAGTGTTAATAGGGGGGAAATGTGAGAGAAATATGTATTCACATATATAGTAAAACATGTATTCATATATGTATTAGCATTATGCTTGCTGCATTAGAAGCCTAAAAGGGTTAACACATTTATTCTGCTACAGGCTTGAAAATAATTGCATGTACTTCCTGACTTTGCTTCTTGTCAGCTCAGTGAATGACCTTGTTCATACACTGAGAAACAGATGATTTTGCTAACATTAGGAAACGGAACAATACAATATTCTGAAATGTTACTAGACTTAAGCAAATAACCTTGTTCATACTGCAGCTGTAGATAAGATTATAGGCTGAAATAAGAATATGCTTTATGCTCAAAGCAGGAAAGAATCACTAATTGCAACACTGAAATATGAGTGAATTGTTACAGACCGGCAGTTAGCGAGGCCACGTTGATATCTTAGGAAATTTTCACATGGGAAGTTTATACTTGCTATATCAGCAGAAAAACGTAGTAAACACCTGTCTTAGAACAATGCTAAGAGTTGTATTTTATTATGTCAGCTTAGAGGGCAATGGCTTACAAAACAGTATAATAATGAAGTATTTCCTGTATAATGTCAGACAAACTTCTGAACTGCATTTTTGTCTCCTTGTACAAGAATAAAGGAACCTTAACTGAACCTTGGCTGCATTGATCTTTGATTTTTCCTTTGACAAGTATATATTTTTTGGCTTTATAATTTGCACATTCCTCACATCTGTGTTGTTTTGAAACTGTCCCCCCCCCTCATTTCCTGCCTTGTCTTCAGCTATATAATTGAGCTAGTGTTGTGTGTCCTGTTAATTAACAATCTGCATTCAAACTGGAACCTTAGTTTGGGAGAAAGCCTTACAGAACTATCTGCAAATATATAGAGCTGAGTATATTTTTCTGTATTATTCTGTATTATAGAGCTAAATTGTTTGCTTAGATATCTGTTGTCTTACTGCTCTGCAAATATATAGAGAACATTATATATTTTTTGGCTTTATAATTTGCACATTCCTCACATCTGTGTTGAAACTGTTCCCCCCCTCATTTCATGCCTTGTCTTCAGCTAGATAATTTAGCTAGTGTTGTTTGTCCTGTTAATTAACAATCTGCATTCAAACTGGAACCTTAGTTTGAGAGACAGCCTTACAGAACTACACAGAAACAGCAAACCAGGATCCAAAAAACACAGATTTATTGTCTTAACACTCTAGCGCCTCGGCCACTGTAAGCCTTCAAGGAGTAAAGTATCAGTAACAGAACACAGTTTATATAATCACACCAATCATTCAATAAAACTATTATTCAATTAAATAATAAAATTACTCAATATCTGTTGGTTAAATCACATTTTTCCAACAGCATTCTGTATTTAAACCTCTAGGTAATAAAGTGCCAAATTTTAAAATAAAAACAGTTTCATACTTTAAAAGTAATTTACCCACCACTACATCATCAGATTCCAACTTTGCTACCTGCTGTAAAATGGTAGCTTTTAAACTATCACTGCTTCCTTTATGAAATTCACAAAAATGTTGGGCCAAAGGGCTCTCCATCTTTTTATTTCGTATGTCCCTGAGATGTTCCAAAAGCCTAACCTTGAACATTCTTTTAGGTTTTGGCGAGCAGGAGTATTATAGGAATGGCCCACAAAGACTGTGGAGAGACAACAAAAGAACAAGATGGTACTAAATTTGAACTCTTAACTGAAAATGTGGTTAATTTATCAGGCTGTCATGTTTCTGAACATCTTTTTTCTGTTTTAAATCACGGTTTGAAATTTGTACCTACAGTACTTCCGAAAATATATGAGTGTAAAATAGAATTATATAGTTTCATTAGGAAACTACATTTATGGTATTATTTTAATGTTTTAATACCTAAAAACAGCGTTGTGAATAACATTGTTGATGGAAATATTGTAGAGCAGGATAATTCAGACACAGATGAATCTTTTGTTTCTTGTGATAGTGAACTTCAAGAACAAAGGTACATAGATACAACAGGCATTAAAATAGATAGTACATTTATGCCTCCATGTTGTAATGATGGTATCAAAAAATTACATGCAATGTTAGATTTTGAATTAGATTTTGAGTTAAAACATTTTGATAGGAATTCAGTTATATATAACTTGTCCAAATTGGAATGGCAGGAACTAAGAAATTTTTCTAAACAAACAGAGTTGGTAATAAAGCCTTCGGATAAAGGCAACAAGATTGTTATCATGCATTATTCACAGTATTTAGAAATGTGCTGGGATTTACTAGGGGATGAAACAGTTTATGGTACAGTTTATCAGGATGTCATTGAACAGGCAAAAACTAAATATGTTAACTTAATTCAAAAAGGCTTACATTTAGGCTTTTGGTCGGAGAATGATGTAAAGAAAAAACTTTGTTTAAGAGACACTAGTCCTGCTTATTTTTACTGTCTCCCCAAATTACACAAGAATTTGGACAAACCACCAGGCAGACCTATAGTGTCTGCAAGGAAATATTTTCTACACAATCTAGGTGTTGTGTTACATAAAGTATTATTGAAAGAAGCTGTTTGTCTTCCCTCTTATATTAAAGATTATTTTGATTTTTTGGAAAAAATTAAATCAGTTATTTGGAATAAGAATATGTTTTGGATTACTTTAGACGTTAAGAGTCTTTACACGAATATCCAACACAGATTTGGCTTAGAAGCTTTGTTTAGCAGCATGGGAGATTCGCCATTCACACATTATATATTAGATCTTGTACAATTTTGCTTAGAAAATAATTATTTTTATTTTGATAATTTAATTTTCCAACAAAAACAAGGAACGGCAATGGGTGCCCCATTCGCCCCAATGTATGCAAATATATTTATGGGCTTGGTAGAGAAAGAATACATCTATAGTAATAAATTTGTAAAAACACATGTGAAATTGTATTATAGATATATAGACGATTTGATATTTTTGTGTGAGGGGGGATATGATGATATAGAGAATTTTGTACAAGAAATTCAAGTAAATAGATTTAAGATTAATTTTGATGGGATACAATATGGGCAGGCAGTTAACTTTCTAGATATTAATTTACAGGGTATTGTTGGTTTGCCAATAATTACAAGTTTATATAGGAAATTTGGGGACCCACATGAATTTTTGCAAGCGAATAGCTGTCATCCTGCACATATTATTAGAGCATTGCCATATGGTGAATTTTTAAGAATTTCTAGGTTATGTCATAATGATGAAGTGTTTTTTAAGGAAATTCAAACAACCAAAAGCATGTTTTTGAGAAGAAACTACGATAGTAAATTAGCGGAGGCTGACATAGAAAAAATTATAAATATAAGATATGGTAGATACAATAAGAAAAAGACTATTAATAGTCATATAGTAAACAGAGAATGTGATGTGGAGAATAATTTATTTGTAGTGTCCACATACAATGTATGTAGTGATATGATAAAATATAAGATATCACATTTTTGGGAGTTTTTAGATAATTTTGATGAATTAAGAAATTTAAAAATGAAAACATTAATTTTTTCTTATAAAAGAGGTAAAAGCATTAAGGATATGGTTGTACGTACAAAATTTTTTAAACCAGGGAATAAAATATCACTTCAACCATCTAGTTTAGGTACGTTCCCATGTGGTAAATGCCAGGCTTGTCCATTTGTACATAGAGTTTTTTTAAATATTAATAATATAAATTTTTGTTCAAGTGGCTCATATAATTGTAGGACTAATAGAGTGGTTTATGCAATTACATGTGGATGTAATAAATTCTACATTGGGCAAACTAAAAGAATGTTCAAGGTTAGGCTTTTGGAACATCTCAGGGACATACGAAATAAAAAGATGGAGAGCCCTTTGGCCCAACATTTTGTGAATTTCATAAAGGAAGCAGTGATAGTTTAAAAGCTACCATTTTACAGCAGGTAGCAAAGTTGGAATCTGATGATGTAGTGGTGGGTAAATTACTTTTAAAGTATGAAACTGTTTTTATTTTAAAATTTGGCACTTTATTACCTAGAGGTTTAAATACAGAATGCTGTTGGAAAAATGTGATTTAACCAACAGATATTGAGTAATTTTATTATTTAATTGAATAATAGTTTTATTGAATGATTGGTGTGATTATATAAACTGTGTTCTGTTACTGATACTTTACTCCTTGAAGGCTTACAGTGGCCGAGGCGCTAGAGTGTTAAGACAATAAATCTGTGTTTTTTGGATCCTGGTTTGCTGTTTCTATGTCGTGCTGTTATTCAACTTTGAGTTCCAGTTCTAGTTGTTGTTGTAGCCTTACAGAACTATCTGCAAACATATAGAGCTGAGTATATTTTTCTGTATTATTCTGTATTATAGAGCTAAATTGTTTGCTTAGATATCTGTTGTCTTACTGCTCTCCAAATATATAGAGAACAGTATATATTTTTTGGCTTTATAATTTGCACATTCCTCACATCTGTGTTGAAACTGTTTCCCCCCCCCATTTCCTGCCTTGTCTTCAGCTGTATAATTGAGTTAGTGTTGTGTGTCCTGTTAATTAACAATCTGCATTCAAACTGAAACCTTAGTTTGAGAGACAGCCTTACAGAACTATCTGCAAATATATAGAGCTGAATATATTTTTCTGTATTATTCTGTATTATAGAGCTAAATTGTTTTCTTAGATATCTGTTGTCTTACTGCTCTGCAAATATATAGAGAACAGTATATATTTTTTGGCTTTATAATTTGCACATTCCTCACATCTGTGTTGAAACTGTTTTTCCCCACCCCCCCCTTCCAGTTCTTGGTTGTAGTTTAAATTTGGTGGCTTTTGCAGTGCCCGCCCCACTGTAGATTTGATCTAAGACACTCCCCCAGGCCCATCTCTTTACCGCATTCTACCTAATAAACCCTTTCTGCACTTGCTTTTAGTCCTTTTTAATTTAATTACATTTTTTCAAACTGTGTGTGGACTAATATTGCTACATATTCAAGTGTGCCAGCTTGCACTGCATGAGAATTGTATTTACTACTGCTTTTGCTACTTTTCTGAAAAAAAAAATTCATCTGCTTTTACTGTACTTGTGTTTCTTCCTACTTTATTTTGCTTTTGCGTCATCTTAAAAGTACTCAATTGTATTTATTACTGCTTGGTGTAACTCATTCTAAGCCTTTTAGTTTAAACACTTGGGCTTCAGACCAGTTGTTTAACATTAAAAGGGTTTGTGGTCTGCACTGTAGTGGCAGAACAGGTAGCTTACATCCTTCTAAGTTGGGAACTGCTGATTGAGGGCTCAGTGTCTGTTATTCTAAAAGTGTATTAATTCTGTAGCTCTCTGAGCATGTAGCCCAGGCCGGTATGAGCCTGACCTTGAGTAGCATCTTACCCTCACCAAGAATGATGCCACAATATGAAGACAAGATGATCAATTTCAACAATTGGCTTAAGTACTGGTGTCATTCAAAGGGGATCCAATGCCTGTCAGCTTGGGATGATATGCTCGACAAGCCACGATGCTTTGCTAGGGACGGCTTGCACCTGTCACCCCTGGGCTTTCGGATATTGGCAAAGGCTCTTGCTACCCCCATAGTGCCTTTTTTAGGCAAGGCTCCAAGACAAACCCACCTCCATAGGTATCACAAGGGATAAGAAACTAAGAGTAATGCTACTCAACACCAGAAGTCTAAACCTCAAGATGCATGCACTCGAAACTCTCCTTAGCATGGAGAACATCGATATCTGTGCAGTAACAGAAATCTGGTTCAGGGCTCCCGAGAGCACCCCAGCACTACCAGGTTATACCTCATACCATGCTTTTCGGCCCCAAAACATGGACCGAACCACAAAAGGAGGGGGAGTATCGATATTCATCAAAGATACCCACACCTCCAGGTTGGTGGCAAAGCACGAAGCATCAGAGACTATCCATGTGCAACTAACAGTGGGTAAAACTGCCTTCCAGTTTATAGCCTGCTACAAACCACCCTCCCAAACCCAGGAACCCCACTCGGCCTTCCTGAGAACACTGGAAAATATGAAGGTCTCTCCAAACACCATTATATTGGGCGTCAACTACCCAAACATAGACTGGGAGCATTACTCTAGCTCCAACACCCTAGCCCAAAGGTTCCTAGAATTCATAAACTCAAATGCTATGGAACAACTTATTACCACTCCCACAAGAGGGGAAAACATACTGGACCTGATCATCACCAACATGGGGACTCTATGCTCCAGACCAGAAGTGTATCCCTCACTGGTAAGATCAGACCATAAACTGATCTCACTGGATATTCACATCCCGACCCCACCCCCTGCCCAGAAAACCACAGTGAAAAACTTCTCTAAAGCAAATTTCACACTCCTCAAAACCGAGGTGGAATCCTTCAAAGCCCCGGCCTGTGGAAAATACGCCCAGACCGCAGAATCCTTTATAAATGCATTCTATGAACACCTTCAGGAATGCATGGATCATGCAATCCCAAATAAAACCAAGACCCAATCCTTCAAAGGCAGACGTCCTGTCTGGTGGACCCCAGCCATAAACAAACTATACAATAGAAGGAGGAAGCTACTACATGATAGAGAAAAATTCCAAAAAGGGAAGGCATCTCTGATCAGTATTAACAAAAAACTAAGGGCACTCATAAAATCGTTTAAGGCCAGCTTCGAGAGAAAAATTGCACAGAACACTAAGGATAATCACAAGGCTTTCTTTAGTTATGTTAGGAACCTGGGTGGGAATTCCCAGATATGCTCAGAATTAGTCCAAAATGACAAAAAATACACCAAACCCACAGACATTGCCAACATCCTAGCTGACAGGTTCAGTGCAAACTTCTCCCCCCCCCACCAAAAGGGCAAATATTTATCCCAGCAGAGTGCTGCCCCCCTGACATCTCAGATGCTCAGGTAAGAGCCGCCCTCTCCAAAGCAAAAAACACAGCATCAATGGGACCAAACGGTGTCCCGGGCTGCGTCCTACATGAACTCCAAGAAGAGCTAAACCCAAACATAAAACTACTGTTCACTCTCAGCCTTACTACAGGGTATGTACCCAAAGAGTGGCGTACAGCAACAGTGGTCCCTCTCCACAAAGGTGGTGCCTCAACAGACCCTGGAAACTATCGCCCCATAAGCCTGACTAGCTTGGTCTGCAAAGCTATGGAAAGATCATCATGGACCTCATAAATAAAGATATTGGGGACCTACAGACACTGGATCCTACCCAGTTCGGCTTCGTTAAGGGCAGATCCTGCCTCTTAAACCTGGTTGACTTCTTTGAAACAGTCACCAAGGCCATTGACGAAGGGAAGGTGGTCCACACAGCCTACCTGGACCCCGCAAAAGCCTTCCATACAATACCCCACTCGGGCATTATAGATAAGCTCACCAGCTTAAATATAAACCCCTATGTCACTAGATGGGTTGCAAACTGGCTCAAGGACAGAACCCACATGGTTAGAATTGCTGGAGCCATGTCAGACTCCAAACCAGTTACAAGTGGTGACCCGCAAGGCTCAGTCCTGGGACCTCTCTTGTTCAGTATATATTTCTCGGAGGTACAGGCCAACACGGAAGGACTGTGGCTGACCAAGTTCGCAGATGACTGCAAACTGGGCACCATAATCGACTCTCCAGCCGACACAAGCATCTTCCAAAAGGGCCTCATAGAAACAGACAACTGGTGCCAGAGCCATGGCCTCAAGCTAAACGCCAAAAAGTGTATAGTCATCCCCTTTGGCAAAAACAAAGTGCCCACAAATTACCACATAGGTGGTAATCCATTAAGTACAGAAGAAGTAATTAGGGACCTGGGGACCCAAGTTGATAGCAATC
The DNA here is from genome assembly GCF_019279795.1 of Protopterus annectens. Taxonomy (NCBI): domain Eukaryota; kingdom Metazoa; phylum Chordata; order Ceratodontiformes; family Protopteridae; genus Protopterus; species Protopterus annectens. The sequence continues at coordinate 418,832,231 of NC_056735.1, forward strand.
TCTCATTTGACAACCACGTGGCCAAAGTGGTTAGAAAAACATTTTATATAGCCCACCTAATCATGAAGGGATTCACATCTAGATTAGGAGAGGTCATCGTGCCTCTTTACTCATCCCTCATCAGGCCCATAATTGAGTACAATGCCTCTTTTGGGATGTACCTTGCCAAACACCTGCAGCAACTGTAAAAAACACAAAAGTACCTCACCAAGAGGATCAAAAGGCTCAAACAGATGACATATGCTGCCTGGTTAAAGAAATTCCAGCTCTACTCAGTGGCATACCGCCTGCTCAGAGGTGACCTGTGCCTGACACATAAAGCCATGTCCAACCTGGAATTAAGGGACATGCTGCACCTCAAAAAATCCAAATCCCATCGAGCTACACGCTCGAGAGACTTGAACCTCAGCACTGAAATAAATAGGACATGCTGGAGGGACAGATTCATAACCCAGAGGCTCCCTTCACTCTGGAATAAAATCCCAGTCCAGGTTAGGCAGAGTCCCTCATTGACTCTCTTCAAGAGGAATCTTGATGAGTGGATGGGAGATCGTAGGTTTACCCCGGGTATCACTTCTGTGTCACTGTTAGACAGAGGCACAGTATACTAACCTCAAAAAAGGGCATAGCAAAATTAATTTAAAATGGGTGATGAAAGCCAAACATACTCTGGCTAGGCTTATGAATGCCCTAGGGCAGATAGCCTAGTATGAACCTATGAACCTATGAACATCCCTGTCATCCTTGTCATCAATGCAGGGAAATGAAGCTAAGTGTCTGATGCGCAGGGTGACTATACAAATTAATATGTAATTGTGTAATGCATTGTTGCTTTGCTATGCCACTTGTACTAGTCACTGACAGATACTGTATGCTGACATTTGTAATGCGTAAGCTGCATACTTTTGTGTGCCTTGTGTTGTATAATGTTGTAATAGCTGTATACTTACACAATGAAAGGTGTGCCACAGACCTGTTTGTGGTTCAGTTTCAGGAATCTGTAGGGAAAACCTATAGATAAACAGTGGCGATAAACCCATAGATGTCACAGCACAGGATGGAATGTCAGCACAGAAGAAATATGTCTCCAGAAAGGTACAGCACTATAAGTGCATGACTTCACAGGTTCATATGTGTGCAACAGGCTAACAAGGACAATGGCGTCAGTCAGCCTCCACATGCATTCTTAATCTATGAAAAGGTCTGATACCCTTGGTAAGTGTCACCAGGGTTTCTGGAGCTAACACATCTACAAGCTGTGGTGATGGAGATGAACCATGTATACATTTTCAGAGTCCATTACAGACATTTGTCCTACATCAGTTATGAATATCTTGTTCTGCATCCTATTGTGTCACTTGCTCATGATGTTAGTTACAGCAAACGTGTGCTTCACATGCATGGGGAGCTTGTTACATATAAGGTGTAGTGTCTGTGTTACATACCTGTCTATCCAGCATGTACTATTTGGAACACAATGATGTTATAGGTGTGTAGAATAGGTAATACAAGTGTTAGTCCTGTCTTGGATAAGCAGGAGGTACACAGTGTTATCTGACACCTCCCTGTATGGCAACCATACATATCCCCTCCAAAGCATGTAGGAGATAGACTACACATGTACGGTCTTGACACGGACTGCATCAGACATGTTATCTACAATGTGTATCGGTTTACTATGGAACCTGTGTGGCTGCTACAGTTGTAAGATATGCCTGTGTAGTGACATAGCAAATGTGCCATTGCACTCAATGATAGTGTGATGAGTGCCAAATAGTGTATAACAATTAAAGTCTGGGATTTACATGCCATACCTTTCTGTATAGGTTGTGCAAAATTCAGTGTATCCCCAAATCTTACCAACCAGTGAAAGTAAAAGGCTACATTATTCTCTGTGTCCATAAATCCATGAGTAATGGCTCAACTGTGTGTGGTGTGTGGACACTACTGTATTTTCTAGTGGAGAATGACTTCCAAAAGGATAGTATTGTGTAGTCCTTGGCATTTACTATTTGTTAGTGGCTCTGACAACAACTGAATGTATGTCTCAGGCTATTCTGGATAACTGTTGGTTCTGTGTGGGCTTCAGTGACAGCTCCTAATATGCAATCACCTGCTAGTGTAGCCAGTCAGAGATCAGTGACAGTGCCTGTGATTGCAGAGAAGGGAATGGCAACAAGGGGTACGCCATTAATGATGTCTGAAGGAAGGCCACTGGTGACTGGCATCATTGTAATGTAGGTCTACCCGATGCTATCTTCCAAGATTATCGCTATCATACACTTGGCTATCCACCAGCTGACATACCACTCTGGAAATACCCACACAATGTTTTCAGGAAGGCCATGCTGGCCTAATATTGTGAAACTCCTTGTCAGGCCATGGTAGGTGGAGTGAGTCATATTCATGTCATCCATTGCAAACTGTAACACTCAATGAGGTCCACCGGTTAGGGTAGGTAGGCATGATCTGCCCTTGAGCAAAACAAATTGTGTTTGGTCAAGTGTCGGTAGGTGTACACCATTGTTACTGATTGTATCCATGCTAACTCCTTTCATGGCTTTACCTATCAGATAACTGAAAAATCTGGGAACACTGCATGGCACTGCATGCTTGTTGTCCTCTGTACAACTAGGTATTGCAGTTACTTTCATCATGTTCCAAGAAAAGAGTCATCCAAAGTGTCTGTACAGAGTATAGGCAAACAATGGAGAGTAGTGTGATATGTATACCCTGTGAAGGTAAGGCGAGAGGTTTTACACAGGTATTCTGCAGTTGGACACTTTTAAAGTGGTGTGTACTGAAAGGACACAATTACCTTGTGAATAATGGTTCCTGGCTACTACTAATGCTGGTCTCATCACAGCCACTTTCTCATAGGATACCATACTCAGATACTTTTTCTGTCATCACACGCAGAAGGTTACTATGAAGTTCATGATGAGAAGCAGGACACAGCCTGTTTGTTCATCCACCTAATTGTCCCACATCAGGAAAGGCTGTGTAGGCTTCACGTACCAGCAACCTGAGCAATCAGTTGGCTTCTTTTACATCTATTATGCCATTTGTACCAGGGTTGGTGGTATGTCACTAGGTAACTGACCAGATGGTGATTAGGAGAACAGCTGAATCATTACAATATAATGTACAATGTTGAGTGATACAAATGTCCAGGCTTGTTGAAACAAGCAGCACAGGGGCAGGGATCCATCTTAGGTGACAATTTCACAGCACTTCATACATCCTGCCCTTCAACAGATTAATGGTGGATATCTGCATGACATGGCTGTGAGGCCTACTGCAGAGGACTGGCCACATTTGGCCAAAGTGTTTCCACCTGACACATGTCTTATGTATGTCGTACTGTACAGTTATGTACCTAGAACACATGTCTGTGTTCCCACATCTTGTCACACAACAACCAGTTTGCTGTCTGGTTGCTTGACAGGCATTGTACGGTTGCAAGGCAAACATAATGTCAGCAAAGTTGAACAAGTTCTCTGTGCATGCATGGGCATCCACATCTTCACTGCAAGGTGTGCCTGCAAACACTGTGTTTCAGGCTGTCAACCCCAAGGGTGTGGTAGCTTGACCCTAACTTTGCAGGACTTGTACAGTGTCACATTTGTAGGTATGGTATTGGGACCAAGCCTAATGATGGTCAATCCAAGGTCCACATGTCTGGCAAAGCATTGTATGGCACACTGTCAGGTGCTGTGTTACCTTAGGGGACCTACATAAAGGTGACGTATGACATTTCACCATCTGTCATGACACTGCCTATCATGACACTGCCTAACGATGGTGTGCTGTGATGTACACACAAGCATGAGTATTGCTAATGGCACTATCAATGACTGCTGCTGAGATGTGGAAACTAAGTGTCCCCATCCCTCTATTCCTATGAAACACAAACACATTGTGTGACAGATGTGACTGTATTTCAAACCTTGATTCCATGGTGTCTCAAACAGCAGTCAATACATATGACAATGAGCATTTTGACAAAATTCACAGCTCACCTACTGCACCACCCACACCCACAACACACACCTGCATGTGTGCAGCTCCTTACCAGACATATTCCCAAACAGACACCTCAGAAAATCCTACCTCTCGAGAGCACAGTATACATAATACTGTCTCACCAGTCAAGCACCTGAGACAAAAAAAATCAAACCTATTATTCATAGGTTCATAGGTAGGTACTAGGCTATTGGCCCTAGGGCCCATATAAGCCTAGCCAAACGGTACCCTGGCTTTTGCCACCCAAGAAAATTATTTTCCTGTGCCCCTGTCAAGCAGAGCCGCAGAAGTGATCCCCAGGGTGAATTTCCTATCTCCCATCCAATCATCAAGATTTTTCTTGAAGAGTGCTAATGAGGAGCTTTGTTTGATATAGATAGGTAGTTTGTTCCAGAGTATGGGAAGTCCCTGAGATAGGAATCTATCCCTCCAGCATGTTCTGTTTATTGTGGTGACAAGGTTTAGGTCCCTAGAGCATGTAGCTTGGAGGGATTGGGATTTCTTTACATGGAGCATGTCCAGTAGCTCTGGGTTTGACATAGCTTTGTATGTTAGGCAGAGATTGCCTCTGAGTAGGTGATATGCGACAGAGTAAAGCTGGAGTTTTTTGAGACGGTTCGTGAGGGCATCTGTTTGAGGCCAGTAATCCTCTTTGTGAGGTATTTCTGTGGCCTTTCCAGTTGTTGTAGATGTCTTGTGGGGCACATACCAAAAGGGGCATTGTACTCTATAATGGGTCTAATGAGTGATGAGTAGAGGGGAACAATGGCCTCTTTTTTTCTGGATGAGAAACCTTTTGTGATGAGGTGTGCCACGTAGAAGGATTTCCTGACTACTGTGGCGATGTGATTATCAAAGGAGAGACTGCTGTCCACCTGTGTCCCAAGGTCTCTTATCACACTTTCGGTGTTAAGTAGACTACCGCCTATGTGGTAGTTCATGGGTACAGAGCTTTTACCAAAAGGGATGACAATGCACTTTTTGGCATTGAGCTTGAGGTCATGGCTTTGACACCAGGCATCTGTCTCAGTGAGGCCCTTTTGTAGGATGTCCACATCGTTAGGAGATTTGATTATGGCTCCTAGTTTGCAGTCATCTGCGAGCTTTGTTAGCCAAAGACCTTCTGTTTTAGCCTGTACTTCAGAGAAGTAGATACCAAACAGGAGAGGACCTAGGACTGAACCCTGTGGTACTCTACCTGTCACTGGTCTGAAGTTAGATTTAGAGTCTGCTACTTTCACAGTGTGGGTTCGGTCAGTGAGCCAGTTGGCAACCCATCTTGTGACATAGGGATTTATACCTAGTTTAGTGAGTTTATCTATAATTCCAGAGTGGGGGATGGTGTTGAAAGCCTTGGCGAGATCTAGATAGGCTGTGTGTACCACCTTACCCTCATCGACAGCTTTGGTGACCGCTTCAAAGAAGTCTATCAGGTTTAAGAGACATTATCTGCCTTTTACAAACCCGAACTGAGTAGGGTCCAGAGTTTGGAGATTACCAATATCATTGTTTATAAGTTCCATGATGATATGCTCCATAGCCTTGCAGACCAGGCTCGTCAGGCTAATGGGGTGGTAGTTCCTGGGATCCATGGTAGCTGCCCCTTTGTGGAGTGGGATAACCATTGCTGTGTGCTATTCAGTGGGCACAAAGCCTGGGGCGAGGCTATGACTAAACATGGTACTTAGGTGGGGTGCCAGTTTGTTCTGTAGTTCATGTAGATGGCTTTGGAGAGCATGTTTTTTACCTGTGCAGCCATGATTACAGGTACTTTGCATTCTTCCGGTTTAGAGATGCGCCCTTTAGGGGATGAGTGAGGGGTAAAGTTAGCACTGAATCTATCTGCCAGGATGTTGGCAATATCAGTTGTTTCTGTATATTTAGTGCCATTGTGCTGTAACTCAGAGCAGATCTGAGTGTTGCCATTGAGATTCTTGACATAGCTATAGAATGCTTTGTGGTTGTCTTTAGAATCAATGGCTATTTTATTTTCATAACTAGCTTTGGAGGATTTTATGAGGGATCTCAGCTTCTTACTGAGGCTGACCACGGAGTTCCTCCAATCATAGGATTTTACTCTTTTTTGCAACAGTTTCTTTTTTCTGTTGTAGAATTTGTTTATAGCAGGGGACCACCAGATTGGCTTCCTTTTTTTGGAGGATAGCATCTTGGTTCTGTTAGGGATTGCACGATCCATGCACTAGTATAAGTGCTTATAAAGTGCAATTGTATAGGATTCAGCAGTCGTATCTCTATTGTCCATCAGCATGGGTGTCATGAAGTTTTCCACTTCTGTCTTAAGAAGCGTGAAGTTGGCTTTGGAGAAATTTTTATGGTGGTTTCCCTAATGGGGGTGGGGGGGGTGGGGCTGGGATGTGGATGTCTAGGGTGATTTGTTTGTGGTTGGATCTGACCAACGAAGAATTGACCTCTGGTGTGGAACACTAGTTGCCCATGTTGGTAATGACCAGGTCTAGGATATTGTTGCCCCTGGTGGGGGTGTGGATAAGTTGATCCAAGGAATTGGAATTTATGAATTCCAGAAAATGTTGAGCACAAGAGTTGGTACATTTGTAGTTTTCCCAGTTAATGGTGGGGTAGTTGATATCGCCCATTATTAGGGTGTTAGGTTGTACCCTAATATTTTCCAATATATCAAGAAATGAGGAGTGGGAATCCTGGGGCATGGTGGGGGATCTGTAGCAAGCAACAATTTGCACTGTGGTCTTGCCCAGAGTTAGTTGCACTTGGATAATCTCAGATGCATTATGCTGAGCAGCTAGCCTGGAGGTGTGGATATCCTTAATGAATATGGACACGCCTCCGCCTTTAGTGCTTCGGTCCAAGTTAGGTGGCCAAAAGGTATGGTATGAATTATTTCCTGGTAATGCAGGGGTACTCTCTGGAGCCTTGAAACAGGTCTCTGTCACTGTACAGATGTCGATGTTCTCCATTTTAAGGAGTGCCTCGAGTGAGTGCATTTTGAGGTTTCGACTTCTAGCATTGAGTAGCATTACCCTCAGATTTTGCTTGCTTGTACCTGTTACAGTGGTGAATTTGTCATTTGAATCTTGCCTAGAAAAGGCACTATAGGGGTGGCAAGAGCCTTAGCCAGTATCCAGAATCCCAAGGGCGACAGGTGCAGGCCATCTCTGACAAAGCATCATGATTTGTTGATCATGTCATCCCAGACAGACAGATACTGGATCCCCTTAGAATGACACCAGAGGCTTAGCCAATTGTTGAAGTCAATCATTTTGTCCTTGTACTGTGGTATCATTCTGGGTGATGGCAGGATGCTACTCAGGGCTAGGGTCTACTCTGGGCTACAAGATGTCTGTATCACCAGGCTACATATGTGAAATGTCACAGTTAGCTGTCTGTGGGTTGATATGATATGCCATACTACACATTGCCACAACTCAAGGAATATCAGGTAACATAATGATTAACTCATATTTCCTGCAGATGTGTACTAGGGACATATGTCACTGGACTGTATGCAGACACATGACTAAGCTTACACTCTCTGTGTCTCTTGTGGGTATGCCCATAGCTTTCAGCTGCATTTGATCCTCACCTAGGATGATGGCTCAATACACATGGAAAATGATAGACATCAATAAGGGCCTTAGTGTGTGGTGTCATTGTAAGGGGACCTGGGATGACTTACTCAACAAATGTCAATGTTTTTTCCAGAGATGGTCTTCCTCTCTCACCCCTGGGATGTTGAGTACTGGCCAAGGCTGCTGACACCTCCACAGTGCATCTTATAGGCACTGTCTGGAGGGAAAACTTTCCAGTGAGAATGTCACCTTCACACAATATCATGGTTATGCTGCTACATGCTGGGAATGGTAACACTAAACACCACTCTGTGGAAGGTGTCCCCACCTTGGAATATGCATACATTTGTGCAATCAAAGACACCACAGCCTTACCAGACTACACATCGTTCCACACGTTCAGACCTCAAACCAACAGCATGCAAGGTAATGCAGGTGGTGAATACATATTCATTAAGGATAGATACACATCCAGATTTAGTGAAACACTATGATTTCCCGTAGACACTGTTGGTGCTATTCACCAATGGTAGGGCACTTACTCAAGCCATTGTCAGCTACAGGAGCAACTCCATGAATCCAGACACCCGTTGTGCTTATTTGAATGCACTTGTGTCTATTAAGATATATCACTACAGCATGGTTTGGGGTGGCATTAAGTAACCACCAATTGTGTTGCTTAGTTGTGCTGAAGCTCACTTGCCGAAAGGTTAGTCCACATCCTTAACTACAATGTCCTGGACCATTGGTGTGACATCTCCACAAGGAAGCCAATGTAGTGCTTCATGTGTTTACCAATATGGGTGACCACTGCAGCCTCCCACTGTGAAGTCCTCCCTGGTGAGATCTGATCACAGATCCGTCTAATTAAAACTATTACACCTAATCCCCCTTGCAGAAAATACAGAAATATACTTCAACAAAGCAATTTATGACCTCCTGTGGAATGGTTTACATAGCATGACTGGTCCTCTTCCTCAGATGTGACAGGCAAGTATGCAGAGCTCTACACCCATGCATTATTTAAGCAGCAGTACAACTGCTTAGACTTGGCTGTACCTGGCAGGAGGAATACGAGTTCTTCATGGCACAGCAAACATGCCTGGTGGACAACTGCCATTAGCAGGCTGTACAATAAGAGGTGGACATTGCTGTGTGATAGTTGGGGTGAAACTGCCCCCCCCTAAAATGGAGGAACAACCTCCTCAGCTACAACAATGACGTGGTGATGTTGTGATGTCATGTAGAAACAGTATGTGATAAAATTAGCCTCCCTACAAACCAGAACCACAACGCACAGTGAGTTACATGTGTAACCTCAGAGGAAAGGCCCAGATTGTCGGTGAACTCATACTTGATGATACCATATATTATGGGTCTGTACTCATAGCTAACCTGTTGTGCCACAGGTTCAGCTTTATTCCCCTGTCCCCGCCACATGTGCCACATGACATTCCTACAACTTGTCCCATACCATCCATATCTACAGAGCAGATTGTAACTGTCCTCTCTATGGTGGATACACAACATCTATTGGGCATGCTAACATCCCAGGCTACATCCTACATGGGATCCAACAAGCATTATTAACACCATTGGGAACTCCTTGCAATCATACTGTAACCACTGGGTGCATCCCAGCTGACTGGACAACAGCAATTGTTATGCCCTTGCACAGAAGTGCTGCATTCACTGACCACTGGAACTATAGACCTATTAGCCTGAGTAACCAGTGAGGCAAATCATCATGGAGGTGATCACCAAACATATATGTGATCTACAAACAGTTAACTGTACACAGTTTGGATTTCTGACAGGGAGATCATGGCTGTTAAATGTGGTGGACATTTTGAGGCAGCCATCAAGGACCTGGGTGAGAGGCCATCAGGGCATACAACCCCCTGAACCTAGCCAAGCCTTGTGACTCTATCCCCACCCAGGCATCATTGACGAAAGCACCCACTTAGGCATCCATGATAATATCATTATAGGGGCTCAATGATGGCACATACTCAAAATAAGGAAATCCACCTCCAATAGCTGATCTGTAAGCAGCAGTGTTCAACAGGACTCAGTCCTGGGTCCTGTACTGCTTGGAATCCATTTAACCATGATACAAGCAAATACTGAATGTCTGTGGCTGACACTGTTGGCTGATGCCTGCAAACTGTGCACAGTCATAGACTCTGTGAGTTATGTCAATATCCTACAAGAGGGTATTGATGAACAAATACCTGCTGACATACTAATGGAAATAAACTCCATGCAAATACATATGTAATATAATTTCCATTGGTAACACCTATGTTCCCGGTAAGTAGAACATCAGTCGCAACATGTGATGTACATACTCAGGGTGATAGACCTTGGCACACAGGCCTGGCCACATAGGTTTGCATCTAATGTACCTGAGATCACCATGTCTCCCCAGTGGTAAGACAGGAACCATATGTCATAACTGAGGGCACAGTCACCAGAAATTGACATACTCATAACCTTCATGTATTCCTCCATCAATGTACCAATATTTGTGTGCAATGGCCATTTGGTAATGTACCTTTTCCAAGCACTACTGACAATTGCAGACAACACAATGGTCCCTCACAAGGGAACTTCATATCTTCAGTATCCATTCAATGGGGATCATCTGAAATCAGTGGTCATTGTAACCTGTGGAATATAGACTACTCAGAGGTAATCTCTGCCTTGCATAAGGAGCAATGTGTGACCCTGCTTGATTGGAAATGTTGCATATCTGTAGGTGGCATGGCATATGGATTACTCACTCTAAGGACATTAACCTGGTATATGACATTAGTAATACATGCTGGTGGAAGAGATCTGCATAGCAGACTTTAACACACCTTTGAAACAGACGCCTGCCTAAAGGCAAATGGAGCACCTCAGTGGACCACATCAGATGCCATCTGTATGATTGGCTGGGTGACCACATTTCACCACAAGGTTTCTGCCTGTGTCTCTCATCGACAGGGGCAATATGTGCTGGTCATGTAAATATGGGTATAAACTTAGCTAGGATTGTGAGGGCTGTAGGGCCATCATGCTACTAAAGTTCAAAGATTCCATAAGATGATGCTAAATGCTCTAACAGCCATACACACATACCTGGCTATACTGAGGATAGCATCACTTACAATTACTGTTTACAGGACACAGCACTGCACACACACTACAAGTTGGCTGCATGTAGATTAGAACACTTACCTCTTTAATGGTACATACTACAGATCACAGTATGTGACACACATGCTACACTGCAAGTTTGCTATTACTATCTCTGTAGGACATCTTATGCTTGATGACATCAGCAGGCCTAGTTGTGGTCAGGCAGTTGGAGGCCCACATCACCTGCTACAACCAAAATACTGCAAAACCATTCCTATTTCTATGTTACTAAGGTGATCTTTCTAAGTTACTGAGGTGATCATATGTATGTCGTATACAGACATGCACACTGAGTGGCCTGGAGTGAGATTAGAACCTCTACCTGTTTCATTTTACACACTATAGATCACAGTACTTATCACACACACCACATCTTAAATCTGACATTGTAATAACAGCTGGTAGTCTTAAGGTAGATGGCATCAGCAGGCCTTGTAGAAGAGGGCAGCAACTTACAGGGCCAAAATGTGCCGAACCATTGCAGTTTGATAGTCAATGAGTGATTTTCAGTTATTTTGCAAGGGGTTATATGCACACACACCAAGTTGTCTGGTGTGAGATTAGAACCCCTACTTATCTAGGATGTACACACTATAGATCACAGTACTTATAGTACACGCCATGACTTAAATCTGAGATTACTATGGCAGCTGATAGTCTTAAGGTAGATAACATCAGCAGGCCTTGTAGAATGGGGCAGTTTGGAAGCCGGCAGCAACTTACAGGGCTAAAAAGTGCAGAACCACTGCAGTTTGATAGTCACTGAGGGATTGCCAGTTGTTTTGCAAGAGAATACATGCACACACACACACCAAATGGCATGGAGGGAGATTAGAACCCCTATTTACCTAGTCTTAGGCACTATAGATCACAGTGTTTATCACACATGCCACAGCTGACATCTATTTTATATAAGACTGCAGGCAAACTACTTGTGAATTACACAAACTAGGCTTGTGTTGAACAGCATCTGTAGCATGCAGAATGATATTGCTTCATACTGTTATCTGCATCTAGTAGCCTAGCAGTCATATAACTGTTATTTATCCTAGCTATGTGGCTACAGTTGCCAGTTTGGACATATGTGGCTGTTTGCATTTGGATGGACAAGTCTGTGGGCAAGAACAATGTGCTCTGCCATGCATGTGTAGACAACTTTATACATTACACCACTTGCTCACTTGTTGATGTATGTGTGGTGACATCCAACAGGCCCAGGGGTCTGTAGGTAAGTGCATTATGTACTGTTGAGCCCTTACTCTTGATCATTTAAGCAACATTATAGATGTATGATAGTACAGCTTTATTCACCATTATTGGGGTATATAGGACAATAGACATCCACACATGTATTTATGTATATAACAGGGATGTATATATAAATATAGCAGTGTGTGTGTATGATACATGTATGTGTTATATAGATATAGTGTATAGGGATAAATTGAGATATATATGTTATATATATATATATATATATATATATATATATATATATATATATATATATATATATACCTATTTGTATATACATAGAGATAGATATACTATCTATAGGACAGAGAGATTGTGACAAACAGTCACTACGTAAAACTAACTGGATTGAGGTGTTTAGTGGAAAAACTGTAGATGGAATGTGAAAAGTCTTGAAATAGAAATAGTTTGAGTGCAAAAAAATCTTTAACTTCAGGATCTAGGCATACAACATCAGGGGGATATATTTCCATAAGAACAACATATCTGATTAAGGTTAGAGACAAAAAATATAAAAAATGGAAAAGAGGTCAAACTACAACTTTGAAAACTGAAATAAACAAGCTGGACAAACAAATCAACCATAGTGTGAGACAAGATCAAGAAAAATTTGAAGAAATTTTTTATAAAGATATTGAGCATAATAGGACACCTATTTATAGACACATAAGATGTGGAAGGAGTAAAGACACACAAATTGATAAACTGTGCAGATTCTAAAAATTATGCTCAGACACAACAGATTATAGATATATTTACAAAATCTTATACAAAGTAGTTTGACTCCACAAAAGGGGTGATAAGTTGCCCTAGTGATATCCAGGTAACCCCAGATGCTGGAATCAAATTAGATTATATCAAAAAAGAACTGTGCAAATTGGATCCAAACAAAGCGCAGGGAGGAGACAGAATTAGTAACAATGACCTGAGAACAGTTCAGCAAGAACTTCCACTAGCATTATATCTATTATTCACTAGGTCATATAAATATGGGGAGATTCCTCAAGACTGGAGACATGCACTTATTAAACCTGTCTTTAAGGGAAAGGGGAGTAGGACAAACTCAGAATCATATAGACCTTTGTCTACTTTCATGTTGTGGAAAATTAATGTTGAAGGTAATATTGGATAAGTTATTGTCAGAACTGGATAGGCTGGGACTAGAAACTATATATCAGCATGCATATGTTGGAAATAGATCTATTACCACCTGTAACATGATGTTCTATAACAATATAATAGCAGCTATGAATGAAATATTGTGCTGTAATGTAATTTATATAGACTTAACTTCAACATTTGACAGGGACTTACACAAAACACTGATCAATAAATTAATACAACTACGTATTGATGTACTCTTGATAAGATGAATAGCTGCATGGCTTACAGATAGGACATGGCAAGTATCATACAGCAACTGGACAGATGAAATCCTTGGTTACAGTCATGGTGTCCCACAGGGCTCGGTCCTAGGCCCTTATTTGTTTAGATTGTATCTTTCAGACCTAACTTTTTCATCTGAGGTGTTCTACAGTGTATACACAGATGATCTGAAATTAGGTAAACTGATTACAAGTGTTACAGATAAGGCATGTCTGTAAAATAACTTGACTAAATTGACCATTTGGGCACAGGAGAATAATATGCTGATAAATACATCAAAAACTAAGCATATGAGATTTGGGAGACATAAACTGAAAGGTGAATATTTAATACAGCACACAGTGATTGAAACAGTAGACTCGTTTAATGACCTGGGTATATGGGTAGATTCAGCTATGAGTTTTTCTAATCATATCAACCAATTGGTTATGATAGTTATAGAACTATATGTTGTATAAAAATATTTATAAAGCCTAGGAAATTAAAAAAATAATGAAGTCATTGTTTGTTAATTACATTAGACCCTAACTTGAGTATGGAATAACAACATGGAAACCCTATAAGAAGACAAGCATGAGTAAACTGGAAAGAGTACAGTGGAAATATACCAAGGGAATTCATGGATGTGAAAATCTAAGTTATTATGAAAGACTAAAATATCTGAACTTGTACAGTGTCTCTTACAGATATCTAAGAGGATATTTTATTCAGGTAAACAGGGCATTTAGAGACAACTACCTCTGGGAATGTTTGGGGTTGTCAAAACGCACTAGAGAATCATCAGATAAGCTGTGTAGAAGATTCTATAGGAGTGAGAAGTGTACTAATTGGTTCTCTGACAGCATAGCTGATGCATGGAACAGACTACCAAATTACATTAAATTAAGCACTTATTTAGATATTTTTAAGAACAGCCTGGACACTTATTATGGGAACAAGTGTTCTGGCATATTGGCAAGCTAGAAGGGCATTTATGCCCATGCTTGAAATATTTGTATGTATGTATGTATGTATGTATATATACATATATGTATGTATGTGTAGACATATCCATACATAACAGGTCATTTTAATCAAGTGGAAACAGAATTGCACTCTGTTTAACTAAATTTATGAGCATGCCCAGTGGGATTGTCAGTATTTATAAACTGACTCCAGGCAACACCTACCTGTATTCCAGTCCGGGCTTGTGTGTGCTACAGACAATGACATCTGTCCCTGTTTCTGCAATACTGCACTTCACTAAAATTGGCCACAGCATTCTTCAGCTGTCTAATGTAATTAATATGTGACAGAGGTTAATAATGTTACACCACACACAGACTGACAGTCTGTAAAAATCAACATAATACCTCACATCCAAAAAGATGTGGACACCTCCAGATTAGAACCATTGACACCATCACCTATGTTAACTTCCCTAGTCCACTGAGCCACACAAGCTACCAGACAGAGAGGAGTCATTCATCACACAATCAACAGCATGTTGTTATTCCTGCATTAAGTGAGACATACAATGTATGATCAATTTCTATGTTACTGCCCTAGGATCTCCCGGACTGCTGATATACCACTGATGAGTTGCTGTTAAAGCAGTTATATGGGAACACTGCTGTGTTGGGGGTGGGGAAACAACACTGCATGTTCTGTTGGGATGCACAGTAGTCCAAATATCATGTAGCCCCACTGTTTAACATCTCCAATGACTGATGTAGTGAATATTCCATGCATGAGGCCTAGTAAATATTAAAGGGCACATGATAGTGGACTGGGTATCTGTAGTCCCATGAGGATGTTACTTCTGTCCAAATAGCCCACTATATTTACTTGCATAAATTAGCAGATTCATGCATATAATACCATATCATACTAATCATTACAAGTACTGTGTAGGTTAGAGACTTACCTTGCGACTGCAGCAGATGACAGAACTCAGTCAGTTCAGGGCTGACTCTGTCTGATGCAAGCAGTATACAGCCAATACATGGATAGGTGCAGGTTGTGTGGGTTGCCTGGCATCAAGTTTAATATATGTATGTGAGTTGGAGTAAGGTGTCAGTCCCTAGGTCCCTAGGTTGTCAGTCCATGTGCTATGTGTTTTCTCTTAGCCAAAGCGAGGGCATACTGAGCTTGCCTATGTCTGCCTACAGGGACATCATCAGGGGGCTTCTCCTCTGAGTCCTCCTGTGACTATGGCTGTGGTGACCTAGGCACTGGTGGGGGGCTGTGTATCCCTTCCCTTTACTGATCCTGCTGCAGCTGTTTCTGCAGGATAAGATTGTGTAGCATAGCACATACTGTGAACATATGTGCACATGTGGCTGGAGAGTGCTGCAGGACTCCACCAGATATATCGAGACACTGAAACCGTGACTTTAGAAGCCCAAACACATGCTCATGATGTTCCTAGTTTGTGCCTGTGCCTCATTATGGTGTTCTTTCGTGGCTGTGTGTGCATTTCTGATGGGTGTCATTATCCATGGTTCCAGGGCATAGCCATCATCCCCCAGTAAATGGCTATGTGGGACGTCCCCTCTAGCAAACATCTGGTACAGCTGTGATGCATGCCAGATATGGGAGTCATGATAACTGACAGGGCTGCCAGTACACACATTCAGGATAATCCCCTGGGCATTGCATATGACCTGGCAGTTGATGGAGTGGTACCCCTTGTGGTTGATGTAGATTCTACCCTCCTCAATGGGTGGTGTCTTCATGTGTACATGAGTGCAGTCTATGGCACCCAGTACTTCAGGATAGTGTGCTACACAGTGGAACTATTGCATATTGTTGGTCCTTGCCTCAGCGGTGAGGGGAAAAGATATGTGCTCACTGGCATGGGGTAGCATGGCATCCAGGAACTGGTGGAGTATCCTGGATGCAGATGCCTGTGAGACCCCCTCATGTCCCCAGTTGGCCTTTGGAAGTACCTGTAGCTAGTATCCTAAGGGCTGCACATACCTTTGTTTTCACTGGGATGGGTTCCCCTCTGTTGGCTCTGGGTCTGAGTTGAGGGCATCAGAGCTCTGTGAGTTCCTGTAGTATGTCCCTTTTCACCCTGTAGCACTCTACAATCTCCAGCTCATGTAGCTCCTGGAAGGTTACCCTGGGCCTAAACACTCGTCTCCTTCTCTGCCAAGTTCTATTGTGAGTAGCACTAGCAGCAATGACTTCAGCATCTAGCACATGCAGATGTAGCAGACCTGCAGCAGCCCCTAGCATTATCTCAGTTAAAATTCCCATGTCTGTAGTCCAATGGTGCAGAGTATTGGGGGAAATCAGGATGTAGGGTGTATGCATACTTTATTCATCTATGCTCTAGGTGCAGATGTATGATTGGCTAACTATGATGCAATCCATCTGTATACAATATAATTAGCAGTATTTAATGGCCCTATTTCTGTGAGTGACACTACACACAGCACTGGTGCCGCGTAGCATAGCTAATAGAAAGGTCAAATTTTTAATTGAATATATCCAGTTTTGAGAACATGCTCAGCCAAGTAGCGTGCCATGCAAACACGCACACCTGAGCTTAAATGAGCATAGAAGTGAGAAGACACCCCCCACTCAATGTCAGCCTCATCCTGTGTAAATATCAACATGTTGTAAGACCCTAAACGAAGGGAATATGTGGACATGATTACTCCTTTCTGTGATTCAATAACTCCGCCTTATTTGCATACTTATCAGTGCTGACAGCCTGGAACCTACACGCTTCCTAGCCCTATGACCTTAGCAACAGCAGCAGTGCACCATTGTAGGGACCCCACACAAGGTCCTATAATGCACTTCTGTCACATAGTATAAAATTTGTTTTCTTTTTTTTTATTTTTCTGTTAAACATGTTTGTGCACTGCAACGCAAAGCACAAACACACAGAGATTATTACAAAAATTATTAATTTAACTTATTCCCTTAATTTTTCTGACATCCAGAATAATAGTTTTGCTCATATGTGTATGTGGTATTACATTGTTAAGGGATTTATATCCACATTTTTATGGTTTTACATCTCATTTTGTCTGTCTAGACTCCTGTACACAAAATTTTTCTGAGTACACTACAGACACTGACACAAGGTCTGAACAGATGCTTTTCTTCTTATTGGATCACTCTACCTGCCTCATTTGCATGAGATTCACCTACTTATGAGGTGATTTGTATGTCATGGAATTTTCTGTGTTTTGGAGTGCATACGCACTGCTCAGCAGTGCTTACTGAATCTTAATATGGTCGCAGCCATGTTAGCATCGTGGCGTGATGCCTACATGACAAAAAAACCATGTAGGCTTTATTAAATCCCCCCATTTTAAAAACATGTTCATTAAATAATTAAGCGATCAAATACAGCATCTCATAAATATTCATGCACCATTCACAAAGACCTCCATCTTAAAGTCCTGTTAATACCCTAATTGCTAACTACAACAGCCTATAACAATACATATATATATATATATCTATGTTTATAGCTATATATATATATATATATATATATATATATATATATATGTGTGTATACAGCAGTCTATAACAATATATCTCGCTATATATATATATATATATATATATATATATATATATATATATATATATATCTCATGGTGTACAAAATATATTTATAAAAATATTTCTGTATATCTCCTATTATATCACATTTGTATAAAACAAATTCAACATAAAATATATATTATGTTTATATACACATATTTTTTCAAAGAAACTTTTATTCAACAAATTATAAATTGTTTAACTATATACATGCATACATTTTAAATAAATAATCCTTCTATTTTATCAGCACTTAATATCAGTAGTCTATTAATACTTATTTTAACATTAGTACCTGAGTTTTGTGTGGCATTCAGCTTAATTTGCCATAATAATTCATTACATTCCAAACAAGAATTTCGATTACCCACCCCCCCTTCATTGTGTGACAGATGGGAGGTAATTCTAGAAGTATGACAGTATTACAGACTATAAATATGTGGAAAGTTTACAGAATGTCCTTAAATAAAAGATCTGTTTGATCAAATCAGTTTTGTTGAGGAAAGCAACTCCAGGATTTAATAAACTCCGTGTAGGCATCATATAGAGCCTACATAGAATGTATTCAGGTACACGACCATGGGTCCCCTTTGGCAGCGCGCCATACATATTAATGATGGCATGCTGCCAAGGGAGACCATAGGAACAGGGATATTGAATCCATGTAGGGATACGTGTAAAGCCTACCCGTGGTTGTGGATGTGTACAAGGTGATGCTCCCTGCACTGCTGCCCGCTACTGTTGAAATGCTGTGAATTGGGTCAAATTTGTAATATTTTATTTAATTTTTTTCTGTTTTTTTGTATGTTTGCACAGTCAGGTGCGGAGCACAGCAATGCCAAGCTGTGCTCACATATAGACAGCTAACACCTGCCAGAGATCTAAAAATAGAATCCGAATGTCATTAGTTATTATAATTTCATATTTTTCTTATTTTAAATGTTTTTTTTTTAGTTGATGTTTGTGCAGTGCAGAGAACCACAGGAATGAGTGGTGCTCATACATACATAGCTGATAGCTGATAGACATCTAAAAATAGAAACAGGATGTAATTAATTATCAATGTCTGTGTCTATTTAAGTGCATTTACTCGGCACGCTGTGGAGCTTATCAACGCTAACAGGTAGCCCAGTAATATATGTGAAGGGATAGTAGTTTTCACAGTATCCAAGTAGCTAAATGGATACAGATACAGCCTTATGCTTTACAGGTCCTGGGTTCAAATCTGTAGCAGTGATAAGATGTCTGTAATTTAATTTATTATGTATGTTTAATTTTAAAAACAAATTTGTGAGATGTGGCACTGCTGTGCTGTCCACTGCTTAAACATGCTAATGGCTAATGTTGTTTGAGTCATGCAAAGCTTAGCTGAAGCCTCTGTTGTGTGAGTTTTCACACTGTTTAGCTCTGCTTAACTGGTTTGTGCGCTGCTAAGTGATGCGTTGCTCTTTTGAATATTGCTTAGTGACATGTAAGGGTGGGAAAATAGCTTATATTAGCTGAAATAGGCAGGAATTCTGCAACAGTCTGATCAACTGGTGATATGGCAGGTGGTGCTGGTGAAGGTGCGCACTTTTGTGCACAAAGATAGGATGCTCAGGAGTCCAGGGTCTTTGTTGGGCTCCCGATAAAATATCATGAACCCAGGCCGCTGCAAGGTGGTTTCCAGGGCTCAGAGTGTAAGGCAGATGTCTGGGACTGGTTGGCCAGGGAACTCACCAGTGTTACTGGTATCTCCCGCACAGGTGAGCAGTGTCATCACCATTATGGTGACCTGAAAAGGAGAAGAAGGGGAACCTTGGGCACCTAGGTCCAAGAATCCAGAGCTGGGAATGCCCCACAAATATTTAAGTATGTTTTCCACTGTTTTACCAATATGTGAGCTGAATGTCTCCAAAAGTGGTATGCATAATTGTGTGCTTCTCTCCCAACAGCTGTGAGAAGGTTCACAATGTCGAGTCCCATGCCAGGCACCTGGCCAGGTTGCTCCATTAGTGTGGTATGTATGGATTTATTATGCTAACTGTAGTGCAATAAGCAAGAAAGAGTAAAACATTTACTGCAATATGGTATGCACAATAAAAACTGTAGAGCAATAAACGGGCAAGTAGAACTGTAGTGCAATAAATGAGCAATAACAATTGTATTGCAATAAACAATACCAATAACAGTAAGCAAAATGGTGTACAGCAGGATTATGTTGTCATAACCAATGCAGCAGAGCTGCATGCATTGCTTGTCTATGGTAAAGTTGCTGAAATCAAGTGTAACACTGTAATAGCTGTAGAATGCTAAACTAATGGCCTGCAAACTGTATTGTTCAACTCAAAGTATGGTCCAATGCTGTCTAAAGGCCAATATTGGTCACATAATGGTCTCTGTTCCATCTACTTCAGATAATAAAGATATATGGGTGAGGTAGCCCACTCTATGGGCAGATATTGTGTGGACTACAGACATTTATCAGCAATACCAATCAAGTGTTAAGCAGCATTGTTAAGTCCTACAGAAATGGGTTTCAATAAATGCAGTATGACTGTATTCCATGCATGTGTGTTCTAATGTCACTGCAGTCAAGTATACCACTGTAATAGTTCTGGAATGCAAAACAGATTCAGTCACATAATGCTGTCTTTTTCTTCTACTCCAGGAACAAAAGGTATATGGGTGAGGTAGCCCATGTTATGAGCAGATATGATTGTGCTAACATTTCACAGACACTTATCAGCAATACCAATAAAGTGTTAAGCAGCATTGTTGATTCCTAAATGCACCTGTCTACATAATCCCATAATGGCTGTATTCCTTGCATGTATGTACTAAACTGCTGCAGTCATTGTTACATTTTTTGCAGATGTCCCCTGCAGTCACAGCTATTGGGTTCCATTCCCATGCCTGCCAACTAAGGCATGACGGCTATCTAGTTTATCTACTGTACACAAAACATGCCTCTCAAGTGTCATAATTTCATGTAATGTAATTAGAACTGCCTAATCTGTCTTTCACAGGATTACCAGAAAAATGATTAACTGGAATGCAATGTATTACGAAATTCACTTACAGAACACCTTGGTAATTATAGAAGTCCACATTATGTGAAAGTGTTCTGTGTAGTTGTGTGCCTGCATTTGTTATTGCTCTGCCCATACTGACCCATAATAACAGCTTGAGAGGTATGTATGTGCTGCATCAGCTATAGGAGAATTGTAGTCATTGTACTCAAAACTGACACTACACACCTGTAGAGTATTTATTATCAGTGTTTTCAGGTTTATAGTCTGCATTGTCAGTAATGTATTGTTTCTCTGTCTCTCCCTCTCCCCACCATCATATTATTATGATTTAATATTAACATATTTTGTTAAACTAACTATATTTTTGCAAAATGTGATGCATCATTGTTATGTATTATTATGATTCAATATTAACATGTTTTGTTAAACTAACTGTTTTGTTGGCCTTATTGTTTACTTCTTACTGGAATGCTCTTAACATACTGTTATGTTATTTACTGTTGTGTTACACATAATATACATTAATATGTATTTGGATTAATTAAAATAATGTTTCATTCTTTTAATACTAACAATGGTTTGGTTATTACTAGCCATAACTTATTGCTATACCTCATTTACCACAGCACTTCAAGGTAGGCTAGTTCCAGCTGATCTTCCTACCTTGCCTCAACTGGCTGTGGCACTGGCTCCCAACACATCTGGGACCTAGACTGGTGGTGCCCCCTCTGCTTCCCCTGCATGACCTGCAGTATCAGATGGTACTGCTTCACAGGATGGGGCCCGGCCCCCCTCTCAGAGCAGTGGTGGAGGGGATGTTGTCAGCTGGGATGAGCTGCTGGTCTTAGTGCGCAGTATAGTCTACTGTGGTTTGACCGCCACTTGCACTGGATTGAGGGCATGCTGGCCAACCTGGTGCAGTAGCCTCACCCCGGTGCCCAACTTCCAGCACTGCCACCTTGGGGCAGTGAAGAAACAGTGCTGACTGTCCCATGGGTGGGGATATGAGTCACGCTGCTGCTGTCTGGAGGCACATGGGACTTAGATTCCATAATACCCTCCCTATCCAAGGTGTTCACCCTCCTCATGTGTCACACACTGCCCCTATCTGCTGTCTTGTCTTTCTGCAAATGATTCCTCACCTACCCAACCTACCTCCCCCGCACATACCTATGTCCCGTCCTCAACATTCTACTCTCACCCTAAAAAAAAATGGGCAACCACCCCCCCCAAAATATCATCCCATACATAGATCTCCATTTCGCACAGGTGTCCACTGGACATACGTAATTTGGTCCAGTTGGCTTGACAATGCAGTTATGTTGTCCTCACCACTCTCTCTCTGGGGTTGAGAGTTCAGAGTCATGTACAAATTCTGTCAAAGTGCACACCTGTTGCTGTACAAGAAATGGATAGCTATGGTTCTTTCCTACACCCTTCCTGCATATCCCTACCTGCCTTTCACTATGTTTTTCCCCCTGCTTGCACCCCATTTCACCACTTTCCTACCTCTCCATTTTTCTTTTCTTTATTTTTTTTAGCACATTGCTGCACAGTCGTGCAGCTTTGCTAAGCTCAGCTAAATAGAGTGTTATTGACTATATGTGTTTTAAAACTTGTAATACACTTACAAAATAAACACCTGTCCCATATATCTAACCCAAGAGCATTACCCCATACAGACTACTGCATTAACCTGCCATGCCACACAACTCTTAATTAAAGCAGATGGTTTAAACAAAACAGTTACAGTCATTAAGCATGTTTCAGTGGAGCTGTGTGACGCACTGCGCAAACTTGATTAAATAGTAATGGAAAAAATGAGAGTGTATCTTGGATTCTGGTGCAATAGTACACCAATAGAAATCCAAACACATAATAATGGATGTAAGTGAGGCCTGTGATAGCAGGTAAATGTGCACTTCAGCAGCAACATAGAAAGACACTTGCTAAGGCATTAATGGCAAAATACATGTTCAACTGAGTCCCTGGTGCACACATACATCCATATAAAGCCATGCACACATGACTTAGAAAATGTATGTCACAGCCTGTATGTGTACACATATATCTTGCAAATATGCATGCTGTAGCAGTGACCCAGTAGCTCAGCTGGATAATCACCTTGTAAGCAGTACATTTTGCCACACAGTCCTGGGTTCAAATCTAGTGGTGTGTAGAAGTGAATGTACAGTATTGTGAAGGCAGCAATTAATGACTGAGTCATGCACTCTTTATCCACACAATTAATTTCAAATGACATGTATGCTTTTCAGTGATGGAAGTCACAGACCTGCAGGTAGGAACACGCTTCAAATAGCGCTATAGCAAAACTATATGTGCATAAAGTGTTATGTCATGCATTAATATGCATTCACAGAGAAATTCAACACAGGTACTGCAAATGAGGGCCACTAATATCATAGCGTGCCATACAGTCCTTCCAAAGTCACTGTGCAGATTATCACAGCTGCACAGCTAACATACACATTGGAAGTCCCTACTTGTAACAAGGCCTGTCCTCAAACACACTGCAAATTACTACCAGACTGTAACACATGGCCTGGCAGTTGCCCAAATGGTAGACATATTCTTATATTTATACCCCATCTTTCTCAAGGACACACCAAACATGTTGCCTAGAACTCTGTTAGTGACACCGTTAACTAACATACTTATCTTAAACACATGCCTTAATTGGAGTGGAAAGGGTAGACTCACTCTGGCTTTGCCTCTACAACAAGGCTGACACAGCTACCACTGTTACTCCTACAGCTTGTTGTCCTCCAAAGTGTTCATACTCACTGCTTACTGTATGTCTATTACCTTCAGCAACAGCTGCAGCCTGTAGCACACACATCTCTATGTAAAGGTTTCTACTACAGACCTACACTCTGCAACAATGTAGTCTCCTCACCCCAGTAATGTCCAGCACAACATATCAGAAAGGGGCCCTAATCTACATGAAGGCCTTATATATTGTAGAGTGGTTGCATGTCATTGACTGATGATTGTGCAAATCAGCTGTGTTGGTTGCAATTAGCATTTCAGACCTACATAGTGGTTTAGAGGCAATCACCTGCTGATGAGAAGCATGTTTAAAAGGCAAGCAGCTGGCTATGGGGAACCATTCTGTATGAGACTTTCCTCACACAGAGCATACCTTTGTGAAAACTTTACTATCACCACGTATCAACAGAGGAGTACTGCACTCCATCAGGTATGTAACTGATTTTGTGTACAACAAGGTGCAGATGGGGGAACAGACTTATGGGGAATAGGTATTACAGCATTAAGCCTATCTTAGACCTGTGGTAATATCATGTTGTGAGCTCTTGCTGTCTTATACCTATACAGGGTGTACAATACATCAAGGGTGCATTGTCATTTGTCACTGTGGCACACTGGTCTGGTTGGACTGTCCCTTTATAGTGGTTGTAATAGCACACTTCTATTTGTGTGGCACTGTTCTTATGACATATTATCGGGGGGGGGGTTGCACGTAGGGGACACACCACAGTAGACTTGAGTGCTGGGTGTATGATCATACAGCAGTATTTGTCATGGCACACACAGGAATACATGACTATTGCTACTGTCTCAGTTGTATCCACACACTTAGTATATTTGTACACTGTGGAGTATGACCTGTGTGAGCAAGCAGTGGATAGTGCCAGCCTTTTTGTCCTTGATGTATCTCTACATAGTGTACTTCCACATATGTGATCCTGTAATGTATCCCTCTTTTGTTGTCTTTCAGAAATCATGTACCCTAGATGCCATGCACCCTTCTCTGATACATAAAATGAACTTATACTGGAAGGACTAAGGCAATATCATCACATCCTACTTTCCAAGGGGAAGCAAAACAAGGAACAGCGGGCTGCATTGTGGGCAGGCCTTGTCCATGATGTGAATGGCCATTGGGCCATTGGGGCAGGACATATGAGCAGGTTCAATACTGTGCAATGGACATGATCAATGCTGCATGATGAAGGGCAGCAGATGTAGCCAGTGATCGTGCTGTCACCAGTGGATGGCCTGCAGTGGAAGAACCACTTTGGCCACTGAAGAATTCCTGGTGAACCTTGGCACACATGACAGCTCCCAGGCATTCATCACACCATACATCATGGAGGTGGGTGCTACAGTGTCTACAGCAGAGGAGCATTCAGGTAGGCTTATTGTTATCAGCATTGCAATACTGTAGTAGTCAGTGTGTCAGGCTGTACATACTTTTACGTGGGTGTCAGGTATTTTTTCTTTGCGGGGGGAATGCTTAACCTCACTTGTACACTCATACTCAGAATGTGACCAATACAACAAGTAGCACAGTAGCTACTGTAAATGTGAGATATATGGATGTATTATCTTGTTGTGCTGCAACATGCATTGGTACTGACATTACCTCACCCTCAACTTTTCACAGGTCCATCAGGTATTGGCCAAGGCCATGGTTCCACTCCTGGTAAGCATGACACTGTTTTGTTAAGGAACATTTATATTCTATTAAAGTTAAGTGCCAGAATAATGTCCTATTTAAACATACTTTTCTGTGTAAACAGAGTAGAATATTTTTATTTTCCAGTCTGGAACAGGTACCTAAGGATCTTAGAGGGGGTAATCACAGGAAGTGTAGTTGAATAAAATGAAACACTTTGGCAGTGACAGTTAAGTAAGCCTCCTGGTGTAAGTGAGGCAATTACTCTAAAATGCCTTTTAAAAAACAAAAGGTTGAAAGGAAAATCAATTAGGCAGTGAAACGTGTATTTCAATATATTTGTTAAGTTAGGTGTACTGGGTGTTTATGTGTTCTTTTATCAAGTATAGTTTCATATTGATTAATTAAAAGGTAAATGTTATTGGTCAAGTTTTACTTAATTTACTTGAAGTGATTGTTATAAATGTCTTGAGCTGAGTGTATATTTTGCTCTGAGGAAGTCTAGTTTGGACAAAAGTGAAGAAGAAACATTTTAACTGCTAATCCAGTTGTGGGTCTTTGTTATTATGAGTTTTGGTGGATATTTCATACACAATAGTGCAGGTATTCATGTGTCAATATTTTTTTCTTATCACAGGTGACCGGAGGGTGGTATGGTGGTGTCTGCTCCCTTCATAAACTGATGTCAGTGTCTCCTTGGACTCTGATGATGATGGTGTCCACAGTGAGGTACAGGTGGGGGTGTTGGTGGCTGAATCTGTCCCAGGGGTAGACATTCCTCTTCTGCTTCCATTGTCACTGCATACAGTCAGTATGCCCATACATACTCAGTCCCTGTAGACCACAGATATTAGACAGTCAAAGGACGGGGACATATAACAGGATAGTGTGGCAACTATGGCTCCAGTGAGTGTAGACACTGGCCATAGCCAGAGAGCTGGCAAGGTCCCACACAGGCAGATTAACAGGAGTGGTTGTAGGAGGCCTGCTGTCCATCCACCACCTGTTGCATGTGTGACATCACGGGTCACTCGGCGCATGTTTTAGTGGTGGTGCTGCAGTAGCATTGTCGCCTCACAGTAAGACATTGTCCTGTTCGATTCTCAGCTAGAGCATCTTCTGTGTGGAATATGCGTGAATGGGTGTACCTTCATTGAAGGTTGTGTGTCAGAGCTGGCAACTTGGCACCTAAAAATCTACTGCCAATCATTAGCGGACCGGAGTTCCGCTGTGGTGACCCCTAACCGGGAAAAGCTGAAAGACACATTGAGCAACAGGCACATTCTGAATGGAAAACCAGACATATGCTTAGGGTGATGAATTCAGCATAGTCTGACATCTGTGACTGCCTCCACCACATTGTGGACACCATGGATCAGTTGACTGATCCACTGGCTTGAAGGTGGGCTGAAACAGTGTCTGTCTTGGACTGCACACTGTCTGTGCATCAACGTGTGGCTGAATTTGAGCGTCTGACTTGTGGATGTAGGTCAGCAACCCTTTCTACTTAGAGTCTACATGGCTATGCCCAATCACAGTCCCATAATGGCAGTACATCCGGTGCTACAGAGGGGATTATGCTGTCCACACCATGACATGGCAGGCCATGGGATCATGGTCCTGGGTGTTCCCATGGAGGACACAGTCCCAGCAGACAGCAGTCACCATCAGGTACTAGCACCGCTTCTGACCTTGGGCATGGAGGTGACAGGGCAACTCCTGGCAGAGCCAGTTCCTCTGTTTAAGACCGAAGACAGTGAGGCTGTCAACTCTACCATGTACAGTCCAAAGCTATCCAACACATGTAGGGCTAGCACTGAGCATGACTATGTACATACCACTGTCAAATGCAGGTCACTTACAGACACACATGGCACCTTTCCATAGTCCATCTTACCTACTTCCCTTCCTGACTCACTCACATGCTGTTAATCCTTTTGGGTCTGCCTAGGCCTCATGCACCCCCACACAACACCCTGTGCAAGTGATGATACCTGTGCCACATCCCTGTCATTGTCACCATCGATGCAGGGGAAATGAAGCTATGTGTCTGATGCACAAGGTGACTATATTAGTTAAGATGCATTTGTGTAATGCAGCATTGTTTTGCCATGCCATATGTAGTGGTTTATGACAGATACTATATGCAGGCATTTCTCACGAGTACGTCACATAGTTTTGTGTACCTCATGTTGTATGATGTTATATTGGCTGTATAGTTACACAGTGACAGGTGTGTCACGGAAATGTTTCTGTTTCAGGAGCCTATTAGGATAACCTATGGATGCACAGCAGCAATAAAGCAGCACAGGATGGCATGTCAGCACAGTACAAATATGTCTTCCGCAAGGTACAGCACTATAAGTACATGGCTCCATAGGTTCATATGTACATCTCAAACTAGACCAGTGAGAGTCAAATGCTAGCTTACTGTCTGTGTCTATAATCCCAATGTGTAATGGCTCAACTGTATGTGGTGTGAGGACACTACAATAATTTGCAAGGGTGAAAGATTTCCCACAGGATAATATTGTGCACTCCTTGTCAGTTATTCTTTGTCAGTGGCTCAAAGTACAATGGACTGTGTCTTAGGCCATCCTGGACAATTGTTAGTTCTGTGTGAGATTCTGTGACAGCTCCCAATATGCAGTCACCTGCTAATGTACTCAGTCATAGGTCACTGATAGTGGCTGTGACTGCAGAGAGGGAATAGATAGATGGGGTACACCAATAATGGAGGATGGTGAACTCCACTGGTGACTGGCATCCTTGTGGCGTAAGTCTCCCAATGCTATCTTCCCAGAGTATGACTGTCAGAAACTTGCCTATCCACCATCTGACATAACACTCTGCACATGATGCACACAGTTTCTAGCAAGGCCTGCTGATCTAATATTGTCATACATCTTGTCAGGCCATGGTTGGTGGAGTGAGACATATGTCCAACATCCATTGCATAGTGTAACAGTCAATGAGCTCTGCTGGTTGCAGTCAGTAAGCATGATCTGGCCTGGAACAAAAGTATCAGTGTTTGGTCTAGTGTCAGTAGGCATACAACAGTGTCAGTGCTCGTATCCATGCTGACTCCTAGCATGGCATTTCAGGTGACATGAGTCAGAGGTATGGGGACACCGCTTAGCACTACATGCTAGTTGTCCTTTGTGCAAGTAAGTATTGCAGTTGATTCCAGCATGTTGCAAGAAGAGAGTCATGCAAGGTGTCTGTACAGAGCACAGACAAACAAATTAGGGAAGTGTAATATGTACACACTGTGTTGCTTAGTCATGCTGTGGCTGACTTTTCCAAAGGATGGTCCAGGTCCTTCCCTACAATGCCCTGCAGCAGTGCTGTGACATCCCCACACAGGGAATCAATGTAGTGCATCATGTGTTTACCAATATGGATGACCAGTACAGCTTCCCCAGTGTGAGGTCCTCCCTAGTGGGATCTAGTCACAGATCATTCTCCTTAGAACTACCAGCATGTACCCCCCCTGCAGACAATATCAACATATATGTCAAGACAACCATTTATAACCTCCTGTGGGATGGTTGACATAGCGTGACTGCACCTCCCCTTCAGATGGGACGGGCAAGTATGCAGAGCGCTACACCCATGCATTATGTCAGCAGCATTATAACTGCATGAACTTGGCTGTATGTGACAAGAGGGACACAAACTCATCACGGCTCAGCAAACCTAACTGGTGGACAACTGCCATTAGCAGGTTGTTCAATAACAGCTGGACAATGCTGTGTGAAAGTTGGGGTGGCCCCTAACAATGAGGCACTACCTCCTCAGCTAAAAGAAACATATAGTGCTGTTGTGATGTTGTGTAGACATGGTAAGTGACAAATGTAGCCACCCACACAAAACTGAACCACAATACATAGTGTAATTACATGTGTGACCTCAAAGGACTGGCCCAGATTGTCAGTGACCTCATATGTCATGATGCCACATATAATGGGTCTGTACTCATACCTAAGCTGTACACCCACACTGTCTGTGTCAACTGCACTCCCTTATCCCCACCACATGTGACACATGACATTCCTATAACATGTCCCATAACTTCCATATTTATAGAGCAGCTCATAACTGGCCTGTCATTGGAAGATACACAGCTTCTATTACACATGCTAACATTCCAGGCTACATCCCACATGTAATCTGACAAGAATGACTAACACTGTTGGGAAATCCTTGCAATCATACCGACACTACTGGCTGGACACCTGCTGAGTGGACAATGGCAACTGTTATACCCTTGCAGAGAGATGGTGCATCGACTGACCAACATAACTATACACCTCTTTGCCTGAGTATCCATATCTGTATGCCTGTAGGGGCAATCATCATGGAACTGATCAGCACACATATATGTGTTCTACACACAGTTGACTGTACACAGTTTGCATGTGTGACAGGGGAAGTATGACTGTTACACATGGTGGACATTCCCATGGCAGTCACCATGGACCTGGGTGAGGGTACATCAGGGCATACAACCACCTTGACTGAGCCAAGCCATCTGACTATATTCCCCACTCTGGCAACATTTACAAAGCACCCACTTAGGCATCCATGATACTGTCATTGTAGGGGTCACTAAGTGGTCCATTGCTGGCACACATACACAACATAGGGACATCCACCTCTAATAGCTGATCTGTAAGCAGTAGTGCTCAACAGGGCACAGTCCTGTGTCCTCTACTTCTTGGAATCCATTCAACAACAATACATGCTATTACTGACTGAGTGTGGCTAACAGTTCATAGGTTCATAGGTTGGTACTAGGCTGTCAGCCCTAGGGCCTATACAAGCCTAGCCATAACAATTCCATGGCTATTTCTTCTCACAGTATTTTACTTCCCTGGACTCCTGTCTAGCAGGGCGACTGACGTGATCCCCGAGAGGAATTTCCTTTCTCCCATCCAATCGTCAAGGTTCCTTTTGAAGAGGGCCAAAGAGGCACTCTGCTTGATATGTATGGGCAATCTATTCCAGAGTCTGGGGAATCTCTGGGTCAGGAACCTATCCCTCCAGCATGTTTTGTTTATTGTGATGACAAGGTTTGGATCCCTGGAGCGTGTGGCTCTGAGGGATTGGGATTTCTTTAAGTGTAGCATGTCCAACAGCTCTGGGTTTGACATGGTCTTGTATGTTAAGCAGAGATTGCTTCTGAGTAAACGATATGCAACAGAGTATAGCTGGAGTTTTTTAAGGCGGTCAGCTTAGGGCATCTGCTTTAGGCCTGTGATTCTTTTAGTGAGGTATTTCTGCGGCCTTTCCAGTTGTTGCAGATGTCTTGAAAGGTACATACCAAATTGGGCATTGTATTCTATAATGGGTCTAATGAGGGATGAGTACATTGGGACAATGACCTCCTTTTTTCTGGATGAAAAGCCCTTAGTGATGAGGTGTGCCACATAGAAGGATTTCCTGACTGTTGTGGCAATGTGATTATCGAAGATGAGACCACTGTCCACCTGTGTCCCCTAAGTCTCTTATCACACTTTCGGTGTTTAGTGTACTGCCACCTATATGGTAATTCATGGGTACATGTTTTTTTCCCAAAGGGGATAACTATACATTTCTTGGCATTGAGCTTGAGCCCATGGCTCTGGCACCAAGCATCTGTTTCTATAAGGCCTTTTGTAGAGTATCCACATCATTTGGGGATTCAATAATGGCTCCCAGTTTGCAGTCATCTGCGATCTTTGTTAGCCAGAGACCCTTAGTGCTGGCCTTTACTTCAGAGAAGTAGATGCCAAACAAGAGCGGTCCCAGGACTAAACCCTGAGGTACTCCACTGGTCACTTGTCTGGAGCTGGATTTGGTGTCGGCTACTTTTACAGTGTGGGTTCTATCAGTAAGCCAGTTAGCAACCCATTGGGTGATGTAGGGATTAATGCCCAGCTTAGTAAGTTTATCTATAATTCCAGAGTGGGGGATGGTGTCAAAGGCCTTGGCAAGGTCTAGATAGGCTGTGTGAACCACCTTACCCTTGTCCATGGCTCTGGAGACTGATTCGAAGAAGTCAATCAGGTTCAGGAGACAAGATCGGCCCTTCACAAACCCAAACTGGGTGGGCTCCAGTGTTTGAAGGTTGCCAATGTCTTTGTTTATAAGTTCCATGATAATATGCTCCATGGCCTTGCAGATAAGGCTCATCAGACTGATGAGACGGTAGTTTCCAGGATCGAAGGTGGATCCCCCCTTGTGGAGTGGGATAACTGTAGCTCTGCGCCACACAGTGGGCATGAAACCTGAGATGAGGCTATGATTAAACATAACACTTAGGTGAGGTGCCAGTTCATATTGTAGTTCATGTAGTACACAGCCCGGGATGTCATCTGGTCCCATGGATGCTGTATTTTTAGCTTTAGAGAGTGCATTTTTTACCTGTGTGGCCGTTATTACCAGAATTTGGCAATCTTCCGGTATTGAGATGGGCCATTTAGGGGGTGAGAGGGGGGTGAAGTTGGCACTGAATCGATCTGCCAGGATATTGGCAATATCATTGAGATCAGTATATTTAATGCCATTCTGTTTTAGCTCAGAGCAGATCTGAGCATTGACATTTAGATTCTTGACATAGTTATAGAATGCCTTGTGGTTGTCTTTGGAATCTTTGCCAGTTTTATTTTCGTAACTAGATCTGGAGGATTTTATGATGGATCTCAGTTTCTTACTGAGGCTGGTAAGGGAGTTTTTTGCATCATGGGATTTTCCTCTTTTCTGCAACAGTTTCTTCCTTTTGTTGTAAATTTTGTTTATGGCAGGGGACCACCAGATTGGCTTCCTTTTTTTGGATGAGAGCATCTTGGTTCTATTTGGGATGGCACGATTCATGCATGAGTGGATGTGCTCGTACAGTGCCTTAGTGTAGGATTCAGCAGTTGAACTTTCAGTTCCCATCTGCATGGGTGTCATGAAGTTTGTCACTTCTGACTTGAGTAGCATGAAGTTGGCTTTGGAGAAGTTTTTTTATGGAGGTTTCCTTACTGGGGGTGGGGGTGAGATGTGGATGTTAAGGGTGAGTAGCTTATGGTCAGACCTGACTAACGAGGGGGTGACCATAGGTGTGGAGCATCGATTTCCCATGTTGGTAATGACCAGGTCTAGGATATTGGAGCTCCTGGTGGGACTATGGATTAGTTGATCCAGGGCGTTGGAATTTATGAATTCCAAGAACCGTTGGGCAAAGGTGTTGGTACACAAGTAGTTTTCCCAGTTAATGACAGGGTAGTTAAAATCACCCAGTATTAGTGTGTTTGGTTCTATCTTAATATTTTCCAGTATGTTTAGAAAGGTGTAGTGAGAATCTTGGGGCATGGTGGGGGATCTGTAGCAAGCTACAATTTGGATTGCAGTCTTACCTAGTGTTAGTTGCACCTGGAGAATTTCAGACGCATTGTGTTGGGCAACTAGCCTGGTGGTGTGAATATCCTTGGTGAATATTGACACTCCTCCACCTTTATTTTTTTGGCCCTGGTTTGGTGGCTGAAAAGTGTGGTAAGAGTTGTAGCCTGGTATTGCAGGGGTGCTCTCTGGAGCCTTGAACCAGGTCTCAGTTACTGCACAGATATCGATGTTCTCCATTTTTAGGAGTGCCTCGAGAGAGTGCATTTTAAGGTTTAGACTTCTAGCATTGAGTAGCATTACCTTTAGATTTTGCATGCTTGTACCTGTTACGGCGGTGGTTTTGTCCTTTGAATTTTGCCTAAAAAAGGCACTATAGGGGTGGCAAGAGCCTTAGCCAGTAACCTGAATCCCAGGGGCGACAGGTGCAAACCATCTCTGGCAAAGCGTCGTGGTCTGTCGATCATGTTGTTCCAGGCAGACAGATACTGGATCCCCTTTGAATGACACCAGAAGCTTAGCCAATTGTTGAAGTCAGTCATTTTGTACTTATACTGTGGTAGCATTTTGGGCGAAGGCAGGATGCTACTCAGGGCTAGGGTCATACCTGCCTGGGTCACATGATCCCAGAGCTCTTCCATGTCTCTTTTCATGTAGTCCAGGGAGGTATGTCTCAAGTCATTCACTCCAACATGGACAATGACAGAATCATATTTGTACTCGTGGAGTGACTTGAGTGCATGCATTATGTGGCTGATCCTGGCACCCGACAGGCAGCTGACTGTAATTTTCTCCTTGTTCAACCTGGTGAGTGGGACATCATTGTGCCAGACTACAGAGTCACCTATGACTAAAGTGTTAGGTACGTTGTCTTGCCTTAGGGGCTGTTGCTGGGTGGCACATTGGTGTTGTGAGCTATGTGACACTTTGGTTGTGATTGGTGTTTGTTTGCGTTTCAGCTTCAGAGGTCCTTGTTGCTTGGGCAGGTTACAGTTAAGGGCTTCTGCATATGTGGATTTAGTGTTGCTATATGTGCGTGTTGGTGGTGTGGGTTTAGAAGGGCTATGTGTTGCTTGAGGTGTAGTGTAGGGGTTAACCTTCTCCTCTTGACTGTCTAGCACAATCTTGGGTGGAGAGAGCTTTGCTTCCATTTTGGCTTTGTAAGTGCATCTCTCACAGGTTGTAGTGTTGGATGGTAGGAGGAGAGGGTTGTCTGTGTACATGAGACAATTGCTGTGTTGCCCCAGTATGCCCAGATTCACCAGGTGGACAGGAGAAATCACTGGAAGCTGACCCTTGGACATGCCTGATTTGGTGCTTTTTTTTTTGTAAAGTACAGGAGCTGTTTTCCCTCTGTTTAACATCTTCCTTGATTGATGTAGTGAATATTCCAACCATGAGGCCTAGTGATTATTAGGAGACATTTACTATTGGACTGGGTATCTGTAGTCCCATGTGGATGTTACAGCTGTCCAAATAGCCCACTATATTTCCTTGCATAAATGCATTAGATCCATGCATATGGTACCGTATTATATTAATCCTGATAAGTAGTGTGTAGGTTAGAGACTTACCTTGCGAATGCAGCAGTTGACAGAACTGTAGTTCAGGGATGACTCTATGTGATGCAAGCAGTGTACAGCCTATACACGGATAGGTACAGGTTGTGTGGGTTGCCTGGCACTGACAATTTTACTATATGTATGTGAGTAGGAGTAAGGTGTCACTTCCAAAGGCCCTAGGTTGTCAGTGAATGTGCTATGCGTTGTCTCTGAGCCAAAGCCAGGGAGTACTGGGCACTCCTATGTATGCCTAAGGAACATCATCAGGGGGTTCCTCCTCTGAGTCCTCCTGTGACTGTGGCTGTGGTGATCTAGGCACTGGTGGGGGGCTGTGCATCCCTTCCCTTTGCTGATCCTGCTGCAGCTGTTTCTGCAGGATCATATTATGCAGCATGCCACATACTGTGAATATCTGTGCACATGTGGCTGGAGTGTACTGCAGGGCTCCACGAGATAAATCGAAGAACAGGAACCATGACTTCAGAAGCCCAAACACACACTCTATGATGTTACTAGTTTATGCATGTACCTCATTATGGCATTCTTCCATGGGTGTGTGTGCATTTCTCATGTGAGTCATTATCCACTGTCCCAGTGCATAGCCAGCATCCCCAGTAAATGGCTGTGTGGGATGTCCACCCTAGCAAACATCTGGTACAGCTGTGATGTGTGCCAGATATGGGAGTCATGATAACTGTCAGAGCTGCCAGCACATACATTCGTGATAATGCCCTGGGCATTGAACACGACCTGGCAGTTGATGGAGTGGTACACCTTGTGGGTGACATAGAGTCTACTCTCCTCACCGGGTGGTGACATGATGTGTACATGAATGCATTCTATGACACCCAGTACCTCTGGGTAGTGTGCTACATGGTAGAAGTATTGCATATTGCTGGCCCTTGCCTCAGGGTTGAAGGGAAGATAAATGTGCTCACTGGCATGTGGTAGCATGGCATCCAGTAGCTGGTGGAGTACTCTGGATGCTGATGCCTGTGAAAGCCCCATCATGTCCCCAGTTGGTCTTTGAAAGGTACCCTGTAGCTAGTATTCTAAGGCCTACACATACCTTTGTTTTCACTGGGATGGGTTCCCCTCTGTTGGCTCTGGGTCTGAGTTGAGAGTGGCAGACCTCAGTGAGTTATTGTAGTATTTCCCTGACCACCCTGTAGTGCTCTACAATCTCCAGCTCATGTAGCCCCTGGAAGGTAACCCTGGACCTTTGTAACTCCATCACATTTGCATAGGGATCCGTGCTCAAAGCCTGGAAACTTCAAAGCCCTACCACTTTAGCAATAGCATCAATGCACCATTGATGATACTCCACACAGGGTCCTATTATACATTTCTGTTACATAACATTCATTTTGTTTTTTATTTTTTTTTATAAAGCATGTTTGCGCACTGAGGTGCGCTGCACAAACATGTCCAAATCATTAAAAAAAATTTTATTTAACTAATTTCCTGTCATTTTTCAAACACATGGAGGATAGTTTCACTCATATCTGTATGTGGTATGCCATTTCTGTCCATCTATCTACATTTTTACAGCCCCCTTTGTCTGTTTACATTTCTGTGGACAGAAGTTTTCCATGTAAACTACGGGCACTGACATGGGGTCTGCAGAGCTGCGTATCTGCTTGCTGGATCATTCTACCTGCTTCATTTGCATTAGACCTACCTGCTTATGAGGTGATTTGCATGCCACAGAAGTTTCCGTGTTGGCATGCTCGTGTGCGCTGCTCAGCACCGCTTATTGAATCTAAAAATGTTCATGACCATGCTAGTAGCATGGTGTGATGCCTACACAGAAAAAAAATGTGTAGGCTTTATTAAATTCCCCTCTAAGTCATTTGGCTAAAGTGTAGCCATTAGTAGAGGAAACAGAGGCAGAGGTGATAGGTTTGTTTTGAGGCCTCAAATGAATCTGATAAAAAGTGATTTTTGTATATAAATAAAAAAGGAAAGTAGATTAAAAATGATTCTACCAGTCAATTTTCCTTTTTCCTTGAGCTTAAAGGTTGTGGTTAGAATTATGTTTACAGAATCCCTTGCTAGTAGATCATTAAAATATAATTATCAATGTTTAATGTGCAATTTTATGGGAGAATGAAAAGAGAGAATAAAGGCGACATGCGATATGTATACAGGACGATATTGCTTTTGAAAAGTAAAGGGGCTTATGATGTTTAGAAGCTGAAAATGAGATTCATGCATTTTCTGTCTGCGAAAGTTTGAAGGAAGATTTACTGGAGCCATTTTGAACACAGGGAATAGGATCACGTATGAATCAGATATATGGAATTTTATGCAGAGATTTTTTTTTTTGCTGAAAAAATGTTAGTGAAATTCTTTCAAAGATTTTTTCATGAGCAGATTTCATCACAAGTTGATATGAAATATATAGTTAAAGAGAAGAGAGTGTGCAATGTTCAAGGATGCAGATAAAAAAGTCATTTATTTTTCAGGTGCAGAAGATGTCAAGGTTTATGTGAATAGT
Source organism: Protopterus annectens (assembly GCF_019279795.1). Classification (NCBI taxonomy): domain Eukaryota; kingdom Metazoa; phylum Chordata; order Ceratodontiformes; family Protopteridae; genus Protopterus; species Protopterus annectens. The sequence goes on from NC_056735.1 coordinate 418,869,088, forward strand.
TAGACAGAAAAATGGGGTATTGGAATTAAAAAGTTTGAATGAAGGGACTATAATTAATTGGTGTTACGATAATTTATCCAAGAAAAATGTAGAATACAGAAAAGATGGTGCTACAAGGTATTTGGGTTCTGTAGATATCAAGTTTTAAGATCAAGATACATACATAGAAGGGAATGGAAGATAAGCATAATGGTATAGGTGACCCTTTGTTATTGTTTTCTTTATTCTTGATCTTATTTTTTGAAATATATGAACTATGTGTCAGCTATGCATTAAGTATTAATTAGATGAGAAAAACATTGGTTATGTAATTGGAATTGTTTGGTTAAGTAATGCTCCATTATTATTTCTTTGATAAGCACCAGAGGATCCACTTATCCTACCAACAATACAGGTAGGCTACAACTTGGTTTAACATTCCATCAATACGAAGGCATGCTCAGGAGTGCAGAACTGTTTCTTGCTGCACAGCAGTGCCAGTACTATAAACTTAATCTGAGCACATGAAATGGAAATAAAACCTACAGTCTTCTAACTATCTGGCATTGAAGGTGAGTGTACTACCTGTGAAACCACTGATAGTAACTTTGAGCCACTGAGACTTACCCTTGGAAGCATTCTGTGAAAAAAAACATTGGCTTTTGCGCAATATTCCATTTAATACCTTGCTTACCATAAATGTAAATGAAGCATGCTTCATGTTTGAATGTTATACTTAACCCTCTATATAGTGTAACATACAAAAGATCAGCTTTGTACTGAACATTTGCCTATTTTACTATAATTGAACTGTGTCTGTACCTGTCTGGGTGCATGTACTTTACCAAATAATTTACCAAACCTGTTACTACCCTAGAGTATTTGTAAACAGCTCTGCACTGCAAATGTGCCTTTTCTAATTAGACTCTTCTGCTAAACAAAAAGTGACAACTGTTTCAGTTGTGCTAATGGATTTATATGTCTGTGCCTGACACATTCATGTTCCTTGCCTCTGTAACTTTGTCATGAGACCGGAAGACCATAAAATGAAATATGTGTAAACGCCTGGAGTACTGCAGCCAGCTGTCTGTAGCAACAAGTTCAAGTAGAAGATGAACAATTATTTAATCAGTACCACTCATGGTGTTTAGGAACCACATATAAGACTGGTTTGAATTTACCAACATGCCATGAGCTGCAGTGCCCCTTCTGAACATGCATTCATTTTAGCTAGTACCCACTTCCAACTCCAGCACAGCATCATCTGACTACTGAAGTTAACTAGAATTATCCTGGGTTTGATTAATGACCCTGGCTTCTGAGGAGCTGATGGGGAGGGGGGAATAAGAAATTATGTACATTTACTGGTTCAACTATCATGCCAGGAGGATGCTCCAGGTTGTGCTACAAACTTTGATAAAGAGGAATATAATCCACCAAAATAAATGCTTATGATGTACAACATTGCACATCATATGCATGAGGGTGCGATTAAGAGCTGACCATAAAAACAAAACAAAACAAAAATACCTATGACAGGAAAATGATATAGCATGAGGATGCCTCACTTTCTACAGGTCTGGAGGAAAATCTGACTTTCACCAGAGGATGATCAGATGAAGGTGATGATCAGCTGTCCTAGGAGCAAAAGAAAAGAGAGGCTCTCTGGTCCAAGCACAAATCAGCTATTGGCATATTATGCCATAATAGTTCTATTACAAATACTTTGCAATCTACTTATAATTCCACTGCAGATTGCATGATTAATACATTTTTTTCATAAAACATGAACACAAATGATTCTAGAGGTTTATCTCTGTAAGTCAGTGACTCTGTATTTCTGGTGAGGAACAAAGTCACACAGATGTCTTAGCCTGGTCAATAATATCTTTTTTTCCCTCCCCAGAGTGTCACCATCAAAATTTAAAGGGTCATTTTTCTAAAAACAGTTGGTGTGTTTATCCTAACGACTATTTTTGCCTTTGTTTAAAGCAAGAGGCAGAAGAAAAGGCAATTTTAAATTCTAACAGCAAAATGTAATACAAGTTGAGTTAATTTAACTCTCATAATTATGGTAAACTGTCAGCAGTTTTTTATTACAATTTACCCAATGCTGGGAGAAATGTTGAGTTTAAGTTATTAGTTGAAGTTTGCAAGCTGTGTCATTAGCCCATTTTTTAAACTTGGTTTGAATTTTCATGCAGAATATAACTATAACACCTCAGCATATACAGGTCTGTTTTTCTGGAGGGCTTGTATCAGTGTATTGTATGCTGGACTATGGCAAACATGACATATGACTTTAAATTTATTTTCAGTCAGTCTTATGAATCAAACTCAGTCCTGCTATAGTTAAGATAGTTCTTGCATTTTAACTGTGCAAACCTAATCTCACTCCTGCACCAGACGCACAGTGAATAGTAACTGTTTTAGGTTAATGTTTGACTTTATGTCAAGTAAGGAAAGAATGCCATTATCCCTGAAATTATAGGCAGTGAAAAACACATACCAGAAGTCCTGAAATGTCTTATCAGATTAATGGGAAAAACTCCCCTTTCTTCTTGAGCTGTTTTAGTAGTTCATAAAACTGGTACATCATCGGAAGTCTCTGGTGATTTGCAGCTCCCATTTTCCACACTCCAAGGGCTAGACATTGAAAAATTTCTCAAATAACAGAACTTATGTTGTGTGTGTGTGTGTGTGTGTGTGTGTGTGTGTGTGTGTGTGTGTGTGTGTGTGTGTGTGTGTGTTTGCAGTTCTGTTTGCTGCTATCATGACTGATATATGACTGTTGTGGCTGTTCTCCCAGTTGACTCTCTCTCCCTCCCTCCTCTGCCTCTTGCTCTCTCTCTGTCTTTTCATTTTCTCACTCACTCACTCACTCACTCACACACACACACACACACACAAACACACACACACACATTGTTGATCATTCACTCCTGCACAGTATCTGCCTGGAAAATAACAGCAATAGCATTTTTATTATGTTTACTACATGAAGAGGAGAAAAGTCAGGAAACCCAGAGAGGTACAGAAAACAGCTATAGAACTTCAATAAATCCTCAATACCTTTGAGCATCTAATGAAAAGAATGACTTCCCTTTATATCTGCAAATAGGTAAGTCAAACTCTGTTTCTACTTATACATTAACAGCTTCATGGTACCTTTTACCTGTATATGTGCAAGTTGAATGAAAGTTTTATTAGTGTTGCAAAAACAGTTAAACCTGCCTTTCCATTGTCATGCATATTACGTGTCTTTGCAGCCTCCCCTTAATTATTTACAGAACTTAATATCTTAATTTATGATAATTAGATTCAGTGTAGCTTAGGTATGGATTAAAATAAAATGAAGTCTTTAATGCAAAAAAATAATACAATCTTCAAACATAAATATATATTGCTGAAGCAGAGTTAAAATAATTTAGATAGCAGGGAAGATATTCAAGAGCTATTGAAAGAAAGAAAAAAACATTTTTAAAACTATTGAAACCTACTAGAATATGACCCAGTGAACTATTAAAAAAACTGAATGCAGTGATGAGCGGCTTGCTTTGGTCTGATCTCTTTAGCAGTGTTACCTCAGATGTAAGCTGATCTGATTGCAGCCATCTGCTGGAGTGCCTGAAATAAATTTAAACAATGGGTAACATTTATTTCTAGCATTGTATGTCATACATTGCAGGACTGCTTCAATTTGTCCAGTATTAGTTAGGAAAATTTCTGGGAAACTACATAATATGCCCTGAAAGGTCAAGCCTGTGTTGAAGAAGGGATAAATATATTCTTTTGACAATCAAAATTACGAAAGCCCATTATGATTTTGTTTTACTTTGTTAGTGGGATATTTTAAAGCTTATTTGTTCCTTAAGTGTAGCAGTTGCAGATTTTGATGGTATTTGGTATAGACATTGCTAGACTTATTTAGGTGACAGAAATGTGTGACAGCCAGACAAGCACAACACTTCTGATGTGTAGGATGGAGAACCGTTTTGTGTAATGGTAGCAGTGAATGTAAGAAGCCTAATTTCCAGCTCCAAAAGTTAGCTGGAATCTAATTGAAAAAAAGATATATATTTTTAATGAAAGTGTTATTTAAAAGATGTGAACTAACACATTATTTACCCAAAATTTTTGTGTTCAGATGTACATTAAAATAATATAGATACAGTTGCTGTTAGATACGCATCCCTTCAGATTTCATTCATCTTTAGGGAACTTACTGGTGTTTTAGCATTGGAAGTGCAGCCTTAGAAATGCATGCATCAGAACTCTTGAGAAAGTAATTATATATGGCTAAAGTGTGGCAGATAAGTAGTCAAAAATACTTGTAAACTTTGTCTCATGTATACCTTTATTAGGCAGATGATTTTTCTCCCATCTAGAAATATGAAAGCTGTTTCCCCAAAATTTAGGACCAGAGAAGGATTTTGTAGTATGATAAACAGACTCCTGAAATGAAATCTGGACAAATGATACAAATATCATTTGTTGCTGCTCGATTCTGGTTTATATTGCATAACATACCTACCATAAACCAAAAGAGAAAAAAAAAAAACTAACTTTTTTCTTGTCAAATTTTGTTAGTGTCCTGTAAATTGAAGCATGGTAAGGGTAACAGAGTGACTGACTTGCTGCATGATAGTTGTTTCTGAAGTGGTGTCCTGCAAGTTGTTATGCCTGTGTGTGTGTGTGTGTGTGTGTGTGTGTGTGTGTGTGTGTGTGTGTGTGTGCTCGTGTGTGTATGTATAATGTATATGCATGCAGTGGCGTGCAGCGCACGTGTGTGTGTGTGTCTGTGCGTGGGTGAGTGTGTGAGTGTGTGTGTGTGTGTGTGTGTGTGTGTGTGTGTGTGTGTGTGTGTGTGTGTGTGTGTGTGTCTGTGTGTCTGTGTGTGTGTGTGTGTGTGTGTGTGTGTGTGTGTGTGTGTGTGTGAGAGAGTGTGTGTGTGTGTATGTAAAGTCTTACTTACTTTTTAAAATGAAACCTGCTCTTTGAACTAGATGCTGGTATTAACTTTCTTGCCTTTAGACATATTTCTTTTTTATGCATTTTAAAATGTGGTAATCCTAATGGATAGTGCATCACTTCCATACTTCCATTAGTAACCCAAAGTGGTGCTCTTAAAGGTTAGTTCGTATGATGTAGACTAGGTGCTGCTATCAAGATTTATTCTATAGTGCAGGGTTTGATTCTCTCACCCTACAGATTTGTCTTGTATGTCTTAAAGTAAGTTATTTAACTAGACAGTGCTTTTGTGTCACTCCTGGCAAGAAGCTTGTGCCTAGTGCATTTACCTTATTAACAAATGAATAAAACTGATGTAGAAAATAATACCTTGCTAAATCTTAAGTTATCTGTAGTACGAGCCAGAACCAGGGCTTAACCTAAATAAAGACATCATAAGAAGTTTCATTTAGCACAGTATTTAATTAGTAGAATGGCTGTAGTGTTGCACTATTTGCCAAATATTAAATATAATATGGAAAGGAAATTTTAGCTATATGAGTGTGTGTGTGGGCTTGTGTGCTGTGATGATGGATGAGAGACCGTAAGGCCAATAAAAAAACTTCACCAAAACCATGACATCTCACAAACATACACACACACACACACACACACACACACACACACACACACACAGAAATAAACACATACATTTACATTTTGCTCATTTTACTTAGCTACAAGCTTTAAGTTCTGGCAATACATGAATCATCTTATATCTGCCTCTTGTAATCCTGCGTTTCCTTACTGTTTTGACAGTAGCATCTCCTTGGGAAGTTTGTTCCAATCATCTGCCCCCACTGCTGTGAAAAAAGCTATACTTGTCTGTCCATGAAATCATGTAGTGTACATGTTCTGAATGTTTAAATTTGTTCTTACTTGACTCTTTTTTTAAACATAGCATATTTTCTCCTGCTGATTCTCCTGAGGTACTTCAGTGTTTAGGATATGCCTTTGTGCACTCCTTTCTTCAAAACCAGAGAATATTACTATGTTTTGTGGACTGAGCAGATGTTAAAACATTTAGGTTATAAGCCATGGAAAATGTATTATTTGACAAGTTATTGTCATCATGACACTGTGACAAGTGTGTGCTGTAGACTTGGTATTGATATTTGTTACACTAACATTTATGTTGAGCAGTTTAGTTTGGTTTTGAGCAGTCTTCTCTTAGTTTATGTTAATCTATATTCAAATTAAAAATAGTCTGCAAGTGGAGATTAAAAATTGACTATATTTATGATACATGACTACTCTAATATCCATCTACTCATGTATCAAAAGCACATTACTCCTGCTGTGCAGTCATAGAACTATGAATGAAGGTTGCTTATCTTACCTGTACATTTATTCTAAGCTGCCTCAATATCACCATGAAAAGATACAAAGATCGCACTCTGGAGCCCAATGTCAACATATGATTTATTGCAGAATTAGACAAAAAAGATGAAGTCACACATTTTATTAAAATGCTGTGTTTATGACCGAGCAGGCTTTATTGAAATTAACAACTGCACCATGTCAGTATCTTCTTAATTTATGTACCATTAGATGTTTTTTTCAGTTCTTTCTACTGTGATACATATTAATTTATTTATCCCATGAAAGTATGCCATGTTCCTCTATATTTTCAGATGCTGCTCTGTTGTAAAAGAGGGACAAGCTCTGACTATAACCCAAATGACCTGAGTTTGATTTAGCAGCTCTGGTGTCTGTTAGGGGTGGTTCAAGGGAAAAGAGGAATAACAGAGTTCAGCCTGCTTACCTCTCTTCACAGTGAGAGGTAAGGAGCATCTGTCATAGCTACTTTCTGAAGTAGAATCTCCAGTATAGACCAGGATCACATCTAGGTACTGTGAGTTATATATGGATGCATGTCTATCGATCTCAAGGCCTATTGCATTTCAAACCCTTTGACAGCACTGTAAAGTACTAAGGGGGATTCAGCAGCCTCTGTGTGGAGTTATAATGGCTGTCAGGCTTGTTCTTCCTCCTATAGAAGACCTATCATTCACTAGTGTAGAATGGAGCTGATGATCCAGACCAAGAGGAATTGAACAATTAGGTGATACTGCTTACATGTGCCCAAGGAATATAGGGAGATAAAGCTCAAGGCCACCACACTGTTACAGATGTATGTTCAGTGTAAAATTAAATCAAAGGTTACACTAAGCTTTTTCTATATGATTTTATTTTAGATGCAAGCTTTCTTGTAAAAAATTAAGGTATTGCTATTAAATCAACAATCTCTTCTTTCAAGGAGGGCTTTCATTGTATTGTCAGACTTCTTGCATTTTAAAGAAGTTAAACTTGCCTTTTGCTTTGATTTGCCCATGTGCAAGTATTGCTTTTCTTTCCTTTCAGACCAGCTGCAAATATATAACCAGTTAAAATAAATGCCACCATTGTCCTCCACCTATGTCAGAGGTGTCCCTTCCACATCATTATTTTCTCGGTTTAGTTGTATCACCAATGCTGCCTACCTCCTGTACATCAGGCATGATGTGCCATTTCTTTAAACCATTCATCAAATATTTGCAATCTTAGTAATAATTCTGCTGCATTATATCAAGATTGAAATGAAAAGTAATTTTATACTTCAGAAAGAACAGCAAAACAGCAAATGCTGGCCGAGTGTAAACACTTCAAAACAAAACAAAACAAAACCACAGCACTTGTGTAAGTACAAAGAAGCAGAGCATTTGATGTTTCTAGAATGTTTAAAAAGAGATTTATTTACCTTGCTTCCAATTTTAATTTTTATGACATAAATATGCTCCTTTACTCTTTTAAACAATTCTCTACTTGTTGTTCCTATATAATTCACACTCCACATTCCTAAGCACCCTGGAGAATATTAGGGTCCAACCTAACACTCATACTGAGCGACTTCAACTACCCCTCCATTAACTGGGAAAACTACTCATGTACCAATACACTTGCCCAGCACTTTCTGGAATTCATTAATTCCAATGCCCTGGAACAACTCGTTCTTATCCTCACTAGAGGTAGCAACATCCTTGACCTGGTCATTACTAACATGGGTGACCATTGCTCTACACCAATAGTCAACTCCTCCCTGGTAAGATCCGATCACAAGCTAATCACCTTGGAAATCCACATCCCTCCCACTCCCCCAACAAAGGTAACCACCATGAAAAGCTTCTCCAAAGCTAACTTTGGGCTCCTAAAAACAGAGTTGGCTAACTTCACGGCACCCATGCAAATGGAGAATAGTTGCATGACTGCCATATCATATCCCAATGCACTGTACGAACATGTACAGAAATGCATGGATCTCACCATACCCAATAGAACTAAGATGCTCTCCTCAAAAAAAAGGAAGCCAATCTGGTGGTCTCTTGCCATAAACAAACTCTACAACAGAAGGAGGAAACTGATGTGGAATAAGGTGAAGTCCCAAGACTGAAAAAACTCCTTTATCAGCCTCAGCAAAAGGTTGAGATCCCTCATCAAATCCTCTAAAGCTAGCTATGAAAACAGAATTGCAGTAGATAGTAAAGACAACCACAAGGCCTTCCTATAGTTATGTAAAGAATCTCCATGGCAATACCCAGATTTGCACTGAGCTACTGCACAATGGTGTCTGCTATACTGAACCAACAGACATTGCAAATATACTGGCGAACAGATTCAGTGCTAACTTTACCCATCCCCCCAAAGGACCACTCACAATACCAGTAGATTGCCAGGCACCCAGTATTACTGCTGCACAGGTTAAAACAGCACTGTCCAAGGCCAAGAATACAGAGTCTATGGGACCTGACAGTATCCCTGGCTGTGTTCTACATGAAGTACAGAGTGAACTGGCACCTCACCTGTGCACCTTGTTCAATCACAGCCTCACATCAGGCTTTGTCCCTACCAAATTGTGCACTGCTACAGTTATCCCTCTCCACAAAGGAGGAGCGACTACAGACCCCGGGAACTATTGCCCCATTAGCCTGACCAGTCTGATATACAAAGCTATGGAACGCATTATCATGGACCTAATAAACAAGGATATAGGGACTCTCCAAACTCTGGATCCTACACAGTTTAGTTTTGTGAAGGGTAGATCATGCCTGCTCAACTTGGTTGACTTCTTTGAGTCAGTCACCAGAGCTGTGGATGAAGGTAAGGTGGTTCATACAGCCTACCTTGATCTAGCCAAGGCCTTTGATACCATTCCCCACTCAGGAGTCATAGAAAAACTTACTAAGCTAGGCATCAACCCCTATATCACTACGTGGGTTGCAAACTGGCACACAGATAGAACCCACAGTGTGAAAGTAGCTGACTCCAAGTCAGACTACCGACCAGTCACGAGAGGAGTCCAACAGGGTTCGGTCCTGGGTCCTCTCCTGTTTGGTATCTACTTCTCTGAAGTCCAGGCCAACATGAAGGGACTCTGGCTGACAAAGTGTGCAGATGATTGCAAGTTGGGAGCTATTATTTACTCCCCAAGTGATGCTGACATCCTACAGAAAGGACTTAATGAGACCAATGACTGCTGTCAGAACCATGGCCTTAAGTTCAATGGCAAAAAATGTGTCTTCATCCCCTTTGGGAAAAACCCGGTTCCCTTAAATTACCACATTGATGGTAGTCCACTGAACACAGAACACGTTATAAGAGATCTGGGAACACAGGTTGACCGCAGCCTCTCTTTTGACCACCACATTGCCACTGTGGTCAGAAAGTCCTTCTATGTGGCACATCTCATTACTAAGGGTTTTGCATCCAGGAAGAAAGAAGTCATTGTCTCCCTCTACTCTTCCCTCATTAGGCCAATCATCGAGTACAATGCCCCATTTCGCATGTACCTCACTAGACACCTGCAACAACTGGAGAGGCTGCAAAAGTACCTCACAAAGAGGATCCTAGGCCTTAAACACTTGTCATATATGGACAGACTCAAAAAACTCTAACTGTTCTCCATCTCATCTCGCCTACTTGGAGGTGATCTCTGCTTGACTTACAAAGCCATGTCTGACCCAGCTCTGTTAGAAATGCTACATCTAAAGAAATCCCAATCCTTCTGCACCACATGATCCAGAGACCTCAACCTCATTACCACAATCAACAAAACGTGCTGGAGGGACAGGTTCATAACCCAGAGACTGCCCATGCTATGGAATAGACTTACCATACATGTCAAGCAGAACACCTCACTGGCCGTCTTCAAGAGAAATCTTGATGAGTAGATGGGAAATAGAAAATTCACCCCAGGGATCACTCCAGTGGCTCTACTCGACATAGACACTAGGAACTAAGGTTGGGTGGCACGATGCCAGGGTAATCCTATGGGCTAGGCTTGTAAAGGCTCCAGGGCCATTAGTTTAGTACACACCTATGAACCTATAAAATGCTTTGCATGTGGAGAAAAGTGCATCATAAAGTAGTCCTTATACTTTACAAGTTTAATGTGACCAAGCATCTATACTTCTATTATACCTTGAAATGATAATGTATCGACCATCATGAATGATTCTACATATGTTGCATTCTCCACATTTGTACATTCTCTTATTTTTATCAGTAATCAGTAATGGTATCAATGTACCAGAATGTTCTAACAATCCTTTTAAAGTAATGGTCTTCTTAAATATAAAATCTATTTAATGACGTACCACAGCAAATAAGTCTTGATTACATGATATCATTTTGCATTTCCTACATACCTTTTTCAAACCTAATACATCTATTGACATTTATATTATAAAAGCCCTTGTCTAGTTTTCTCTGTACCACCTATAATTAATGTGAGGGGATATTTTATCTTTCTACTATGAATAATCTTTTCTGTTACTTTGTTTAATACATCTATTTTATAGCATCTGTACCCTAATATTTTTATATAATCCATTTATATTAAAAATCTTGTATCATCTGTAATCAGTTTAGAAACTCTGATCCTTTGGCATCTTGGAATATTTTTCTTCTTAAAAAAGGATGTGCATTCATCACATGAAAGAATGATTTCCAAATGTTGATTTTCTAAAATATCACCATTAAAGGCACCTTTAGCAAAATCTAGTTTGATAGTTAAATCTAAAATGCTCACAGAATTGCCACTGTCTCCTAAAATAAACTTTAGGAAAGATATACTAGTGTTTGAGTCATAGAAGAATTATTTGCTCTTCTCCAATGTGTCACTTCAAGTAAAAAAACAAATCATCCACAAAATGTTCATCTACATAACTCTCAACCTCTTAGAGCAAGAAATCAGGACAAAGCCATAAGTAAAAGTGGGACAAAGGCCTACAAATAGGGACAATTTTTAAATATTGCTCTTACAAACTTAGAAAGTTGATAAAATAACAGGTTTTACATTAGCATGGATTTTTTGAAGGGTATGAAGTCTGAAACTGAAATGTATGTCTTTATTTTCTGACTTCAGTCTTTAATGGGTTGCCACTAATTTGTCAGAAAAACCACAATTTTATGAAAACTGGACCAAAAATATGAGGCAAAAATCTGGATATTCTGTGAAGAACTGTACAGTTGAGCATTATCCATCATCTATTATCTGAGTATCCCACATCCCTGTCTTGTCCCTGATGTGTACTCTTGTTCTTTCTTCTTAGTAGGAGACCCATAACCCTCATAAGTGAACTTTAACTGATGTTCAAGTGTTGGGTATTGTGATGCCTCTGTACTGGCCCAGTAATCAAGGAGCCTCAATCTTTACCACTTGCAACAGTGGAGAACGTACACACTGTGAGGATGACAAGTACACACACAGTAAAGTGCAATTTCCCTTACACAGAGCTCACAGTCAGTCTGGGGTTTGTTTCTCCCTCTTACTCCAGATCCCCAGTAAGTCTCTCCACTGACACAGCTATAGGGCTGAGATCTCAGCTGAGTGGCCAAGCCAAAACCTCCACCACCGAGGTAACAAAATGCCTCCTCTCTTTCTCTCAAAGAGTTCTTAAATTAATATCAAATATAACTGCTGGGTTAAACCCCATTTGTCAAAAACTAATATAATTTAACATCTCTGTGTGAAAAATACATATCTCTCAGATGTTTGAAGACCCTGGAAGTCATAAAACTGCAAAACACTTCTGCATCTCAAACCTAGTAATTACTTCTCTTCCAAGACAATACAAAAAACTCTAGCTCTAGACATTGTGTCTGCTACCGAACTGAAACTGACAGATAACTTTTATAGCACAATCGTAAAACAATTTAATTTCAACTTATTTTTTTGATGTTTTGCAAGTTAACCCTCTATGTTCTAGTTAATACTGTTAAAACATATACATTTACGCAATTACAATAGTTTATATACATTTCTATTCCAAGCCAGCAGGTCAGGTTGTGGTTACATTCTAGCTCAGTACCTTACACCTTTACACACACTTCTGTATGAATCACATCAATATTCACAAATGGCAGAATTATTTACAAAATTCCAGATAGCTGGGCTGGCAATATTTCCTTTTGTGACATTCTTTAAAAATCATATTAATATTCACAAATGACATAGAATTATTTACAAAATTCCAGCTAGATGGGCTGGCAGTATTTCCCTTCTGTTACAGGTATAATAAATGTTAGTGCATTCAGGTATCATTCATTTGATACTGGGCGGACAGAACTCCCGTCTTTCTACTAGACAGTATTTATAGCATCTTACTAATAAGCTTTAGATAAGGACAGACTATGTGTCAACATTTAACTGGCCAGAGGGTCTTGTTTGTCCTGCTGCTCTGACACCAGCATACTGTGCTGACAGTCTTGGGTTCAAGTCCCAAGTGAGAGCTCCTATTATCCTTTCACTTTTGAGATTCTAACAGTGCCTAAGCTGATGACTTACTCTATATCTGTGCATTTGTAATTTGACCTTCATCACTATGCTGAGGGGTTTCTAGCTGAAAGGATAAAGCTCCTTGAAAAGTAAACACCTTTCTGTCCATAGAGTCTTGCTAGTGCAGTGGCAGTGACATAAGCTTAGTGTACTGCAGGGCTTGGACTTCAGTCCCAAATGAGCACAAATATTATCCTTTCACTTCAATGATTCTGAATATATGGGATGCTTTTATATGTCTCCTTCCCATTACACTGTAGGTGATACACAAGGGCATTGAAAATTGTTGGTGACTAAGATTTAATTCTATGTGTGATGCCCACCACTCCTATCAATAGTGATGGCCACAACTATGTGATGTCCCCATGCTGGGCCAGTAAACAAGGAGCTTGAATTCTTACCACTGACACTGGAGAGGAACATGCACTTGAAATACAAATGGATATACTCAGTATTTCCAGATGCAGACCTCTCTGCATCAAGCACAATTTCCCTTAAGAACAGGGAGAGAGGGGTTGGGAGGGTGGCCTAATGGTTAAGGTGTTTGCCTTACAAACACAAGGTGCAGGGTTTGAGTCTCATAAGGGATAATTGGCTAAGCTTAAAATGGCTCACAAGAGCAGCCAACTTAGTACAAACCTATGAACACAGGGAGTGCAGTCAGCCCGGGGTCTGGATTTCTCTTTGTCTGTCTCCCTCCCGGTCACCAATAAGACTCACCACTGGTACGGCTGTAGGGTTAGGTCCTCAGCAGACTATCTAAGCCAATTCCTCCAGAACCCTCTTTGTGAACCCAGTGCTTTGTGTCCCTGCCCCAAGTAGCTAACACACACACACACACACACACACACACACACACACACACACACACACACACACACCTGGGAAAGGCTGGCACAGGTTTACTACCTATGCTCCCTTCTGCACAGACTATAAGATAGTTATCACTATCACCAGACACCCCACAATTAGCAATTCTAAGGCCCTTAACAAAGGTATCCAATATGCGGTGCAATATTAATACTAATACAAATGGTAGTTGACCAAGACAGCTAAGCCTTCTGGAGTGGCCCACACAGTGTCGCCAAATAAACATAAGTACTCTCCAAAGTTAGATACTTTCTACAAGGACCAGCCACAATAAAAGTTTTAAATATATTTAATAATAAATAATAAAAGAACATGAAAATACTGAATATATTTACAGTAAACCACAGAGTTCAAATAACAGGAAATATTGAAATTAACATTGATGGGCAGACTCATACAAATAAAGAAAAACTCTTTCTCTAAACTAAGTTTCGGTATATTCCTGACTGAATCTAAAAGTGTTACTGTTCCCTGGTTAAGTTACTTACTACCGCAAGGCAAGCTGATGTGGGTGAGGGTATTTCTAGTAAGGCTCCCCAAAACAGAATAGTCAATACTCTGAGATTTCACTTTGTAATATCTAAAATATAATTTACAGGAGGGCTGACTCCTCGTCTGGTCACCTGACTCTAGGTTCTCACAGTATTTCCCTTTGAAGCTGAGAGAGGACTGTAACATAGATGCTACAATATACATCTAAATGTTTATGGCAGTGCCTGAGGCCTCCCCTCTTTTTACTGAGCTAATAGACAAAGGCTTTGTCCCAGACCTACCATCTCCAGTCCTATTCAGCAACATGGGGTACCATTTTAATGGTTTAAGTTCATTTACATTTCCCTTATTTTTCTTAAAGCTGGTTAACCATTGCTGTCCCAGTGTCCTCTATTAAAACATATACATTTAATTCAGTTACACTAATACATGTATATTTCTATTCATTTAACCAGGGTGCACTGTTGACACATTTTAATTCAAGCAAACCTCACAAATACATTTTCAGCACAAGCATCTGTACAAACCAGGTTGATGTACGAATGACATACAGTTCTAATACATTTATAACACAAGCATCTTGTATAAATCAGTTTAATATTTCAAGGACATATCATTCTTTACAAAACTCCAGATGGCTATGCTGGCACATACCCATATCATCACATTATGTCTCAACTCTGTGGTAGGGACTGCATGTTTTATTTAAAAATACCTCCATTGCTCCCTAAGGTCCAGGCCAAGCATATTTACTAAGTAATCAAAGGAAGCCATGATTCCCATTCTGTGTACTACCTGCATCAAACAGCACACCTTGGTGATGTTTTTCTCCTCCCAGTTTTTCTACTTAGGGGGTTTTCAGTTTATTTTTAACAAGGGTGCCCCCAAAGGAAACATCTATACTTCCTATGACAGGATAACTATAGAATTCCTAAACTATGTGATTGCAATATGAGTTATTGTAAGACAATGTGACTGAGCAGTATCTTTAGGTAGGATGGTAGAAAACTACAGCACAGCATACGGCAAAGTACTACCTAGGAGCTTTGCCTTCACCTGAGTGGATTAAATCATTAGTAACCATCAAAAGTGAAGTAATCAGGAGGGCTGCTAGCTGAAACTGATCTTACAAAGCTGACAACAGTTCTGCCCATCTCCATGAATAAATGAATAAAGACAGTGATTAGGTCATTGTTAGAGCTTTGTTTTTTTTTCTTTGCCTGTAAAAGTGATGCATTTCCACTAAACTTGCCTCATCCCCGGATTATTAAAGCAACAAGAGAACAGCCAGTGTTTTAAAGCCTGGAAGACAGCAGTTATCAACAGTGTATTGATGGCTATGGCACTCAAATAATAGCATAGAAGCAACAAGAATGAATTAGAAGTCACAGAGCGTTCATCTTTCTGACATCTGATGATGACTTGAAATTTTGAAATCTACTGGTCATGAAATACAAATAATCCATTTAGATGGAAACAGTGGAGATTAAAATGGTTGCTGTTATTAAAATGCAAATTTGTAAGTGCCCTACTATTTTTATTAATAAAAACATTCCTGGGTACTTCCCATAAAACTGTTACGATTTTTTATTAGTCTGCTGTTTGTGGCCTGGCCTTTGAACTCCAAGGGGAAGTAAGAAGTGCTGAGCAATATAATATAGCTTGGGTCTAAAAGAAGTTCATTTTAATTAAAGAGCGCTACAATAGATTACAGCATTAAATTAAGGAAATTGGATGTTTAGTGATAACCATTTTCTAGCTACATCTTGACTTTAGGTGAAAAAAGGCAGAGTTGTATGGCCTCTGACTACTGCAGGTGACCTGTATTGCAGTACTCATGTCAGCCTCCCTAGGAAAACACTGTACATATTCACTTTCACAACACTGTTCACCTTCTTGTTAATTATTTACTTTAGTTATTATGATCATATTTTGTCTAACTTATTTTAGTGTCTCTATTGTCATCAGTATATGGTATTTTCTCAAGTTTTATTACATCTATTACATCTTTGTCTTTGTGTAGTTATTGCTCATGTCTTTAGTTATTTGTTTCCAAACACTGTTATATTCTGATTGTCTGTTATGTCAGCTTATTTTTATCATAGTAATTATTTATTATTATTAAGCAATAGGTTGTTAGTTTTTTTGTTTTGTTTTGTTTTGTTCTGTATGCCTAGAAACCATGACTTTATTTGTATTCACTGATTTCTATACCTTGCTGGTGAATAGATTTACAAACATTCATTCATTATCTGTCACTCTCTATATCATGTTTCTCAATGTAATTTAATATTTTACTCTATCAAATCACATTTGTTAACTTGCACTATTTTTTTTTAAATTTTGATACCCCAGAGTGGCTGTGTTTCCATTACTCTATCTACTTGTGTCTTATCCCTACATACTTTTCAAATGACCCTGATTTTGCAGAACGTCTCTGATTTTTGCCTCATATTTCTGTCATGATCCACATAAAATTTTTGATTTTCTGGTAAATCAATAAGGTTTAAAGTCAGCCAGTAATGCCAGACAGAGTTTATTATTTTATATCATTCACAAAATTTATATTAATGCAAAACCTGTTTTTCTATTAAATATTTAAGTTAAATACTTGTCTCTGATGTTGTGCCCTTGTCTCCCCATTATATTAGTCTTTGAGCAAAGAAGTTAGGAAGTATTTTCACTATCATAATTACAAGCTTTCTGTTTAAATTATTTAGAATACAGCTGTCGTGAACCAAGCAGTCCATGTATTTTTGTTTCTACTGCATGCATTCGAGTCATAAGTGCTTGAAAACCACTGTCTCAAAAACAGGAACTTGAATAATTCTAGCTTGTGCAGGCTACTGCTCATACTCAGAATGGAATATGACTTTAGGCAAGCAGATGATACAAATCACCTGAAGACATTGTTTGAGTTTGTGTGAGGTAAGTGCCACAGCCATGGGGAGGGAGTGGAAGACAGATTTTAGGTATATAGAGTAAGGGAGATTTCAAGAAGAGGGAACAGGACAGGACTTTTAGGTTTAGAGAGTGGAAGGGGAGTTTTATGGTTAAGGAGCAATTGGAGAATTTATGTTTAGGGAAGGGGGTAGGAGTTTTAGATTTAGGGAGCAATCAGGTACTTTAGGGTAAGTGGGGGAGTGGAGTCATAGAGTAAGGGAGTAAGGACTCAGGTTGAGAACAGGGTGAGAATTTTAGGCTTAAAATTAGGACTCTGGTAGGGCTACATAGTTTATAATATTGGGTTCTGAGGGCTATGTATAAATGGGAATTCAGGCTAGCAGGAGACTGAGCAATTTCTATTTTGAGCAAGTGGCAGTGAGCACCTGTAGTAGGCCCTCTATTTTCTCATATAGTTAATCCCCATTGGGCTACATCTTTTTGTATAACTCAGTTACTAGGTACAGTTCATGGAATATTGCACTAGGATGTATAACCAGGCATGTCCTTAGAAGGATAGAATGTTTTTTTCCAACAATTTCTGTACAGAAAGCAAAATAGCCAAATGGTTGCAAAAACATTCCAGTCATTCAGTTGCTGGGTGCTACAGCATTATAAGAAGTGATTAAGGTAGGTTTGCCTGTTTCAGTTACATCTGTAGTGTAACATTGCATCTAGATTACTCAAGATGCAAAATAACAGAATGAATACATAGAAGCTTACCACAATGGCATCTTAAAATATTGTAACACACAAAGTTGCACAATTCATCTGTCCGTCTCTTTTTTTCCATGGGGTAAGGATGTCACTTTAACAGTGACAATCGTCTAGAGTCAATGTTCACACTGCCAAGTGGCTAGCCCTGCCATGGTTATTTTTCTGTACAACACACATGCATCCACACTCACACCTATGGTCAATTTAAAGTGTCCAATCCACCTACTGAATGTGCTTGTAATGTAGGAGGAAATGAGAGCACCCAGAGAAAACCCACACAAACTCAGGGGGACTTGCAGACTCTGCACACAAGGTACCCCAACCAAGAATCAAAACAGAGGACCTCTTACTGAGAGATGACAATGCTACCCACTGCACTGTTATGCCACCTTTTTGAAACTGTGCAACTTTAGTAACCAATCATTTTACAGGAACTGTACTCCTCTTCTATTGCATGATTTGTGAGTTTTGCTCCTGTACCTTAATCTTAATTGCTAAGTCCAAGGTTGCGTAATCTTGGAGAAAGAGTCACATGACCTTAGAAATATTGTTATACAGCACAGTTGCAACAATTTACTTAAATATGCACGACATATTTCAAATGCCAGCAAAATGTAATGCTGGAAACTGTAGTATTCCATTCTCAGACACTTCAGTAATAAACTATTTCTGCAATTGACTGAATACCTGTAGATGCAGAAATGGAGAGAAAAACAGCACAAACAGTCTAACTTATCTGCATCTGTGAGAAGCTGAAAGCTAATTTTCAAAGGTGACAAATATGGGTAATATCTCAAGCTGTGAGTGTTGTTAGTTGTTAAAGGTAACCAGAGGATCATGGGTTATATGTCAGAATGTGGTTGCTATTAGTTATCAGAGGCAACTAAAAGAACATGGATAATATGTCAGAATGTGGGTCCTATTAGTTATCAAAGTTAACCAAAGGAGCATGGGTAATATGTCGGGATGTGGATGCTGTTAGTTATCAAAGGTAACCAAAGGAGCATGGCTAATATGTCAGGATGTAAGTGCTATTAATTATCAAAAGCAACCAAAGGAGCATGGGTAATATGCCAAGATGTGGATGATTTTAGTTATCAAAGGTAGCCAAAAGAGCATTGGTAATAGGATGTGGGTGCCATTAGTTATCAAAGGTAACCAAAGGAGCATGGGTAATATGTGGATGTGGATGCTTTTATGTAGCAAAGATAACTAAAGGAACATGGGTAATATGTCAGGATGTGAGTGCTATTAGTTATCAAAGATAACCAAAGGAGCATTGGTAATAGGATGTGGGTGCCATTAGTTATCAAAGATAACCAAAGGAGCATTGGTAATAGGATGTGGCTGCCATTAGTTATCAAAGGTAACCAAAGGAGCATGGGTAATATATCATGAAGTGGATATCATTAGTATCAAAGTTAACCAAAGGAGCATGGGTATTATGTCAGGGTGTGAATGCTCTTGTCCTGTTGAAAGACTGACTGACAGGCACTGTACTGGACTGGGAGGGAATTGTGAAGTATTAAAAATATTCATTAAATTACAACATATAAACTTCTCATTGACATAGATGTTCATTTTATAGAACTTCAATGTGCGCATCTTTAGTAAAATGTAATCTACTTCAATGTATTAATTCTGCAGTATTCCCTTGAGTAGTTCAGTATTTATTTTCTTTACCTTTAAAAATCCCACAGGAGCACTTTAAACTGGGAGTGTACTCGTGTTTATTGGTTTCTGTACTGTTTCATTTTGTGGGAAATACCAGCAGGAGAGCTAATGACATTACAGTAAGCTTAAAATCTTATGGTGTTTCTCTACAGAAAGATAAACAATCATGTAAGCAAATACTTGAAATATCATGACTAAACAGGGATTTTCACTGGCATGGAAAGCTCATTATGCATAATTCAGACTGAACCAAGACATAGTTTCTTTAGTGAATCTGAAGCTATCACTTGCTATTAATTCTGCACTAGTGACTTTTTTCTTCCATCGCTTTATAGTGTAATTCACTTTAAAGTTACATAGATTTTTAACTAAGCTGGGCACCTAATGGTATTTATCAGTTTCTAGTTTGATTCAGTTGGTGTGTAAAACAATTTGGAAGGTGGTTACAATATAAGGGTGATATTACCTAAAGTCACAGCTGTGCTGAATTATAGGCAAAATGTCTGCAAATATTTAAATCATCACAGCTATACAGACTT
>NC_056735.1:418894127-419049127 GCF_019279795.1 Protopterus annectens
CAGAATTTCCTAATATATATTCCTTATTAAACCCTCTGTCAACTGCCAGTAACAATGGATTTATGAATCATGCATGTCTACCTGCCACATATAGCATATGGGGATTTTTACATAGCATTAGCATAGCTGTGATGGAGAAGTACATGGGAAGGGGTTCAGAAGTGGGATTATTCATGCTGTTCTTTACTTTTGGGGCAGGTATAGTGTAAGAGGCTCCTACCATGCACAAGTGTTTCACAAATTCAGGCAAATTTTGGTAATGGTCTGACATTCCAAATCAGCTACCAAAAGTGCTGTTATGTTACAGTTCACACAGATATACAGATCACACAAAGTAAAAAGAAAACGAAAGCATGAATAATACACAATTTAATAGAACTGAACGTATGGATTTCCTGAGACTGTATGAAGCATGATTTGTTGCACCATAGTTAACAGAGTCATGTCCCAAAAGTGTTTTACTCACAGAACTACTAGTTAGAAAAATAACTTATTAAATTAATAACTATTTTGTATAAAGGCCTTTGGGTAGTGAACCCCATAACATAATAGGTGGGTGGAGCTTGGGTAACTGCTCATTTATGGATCACGTGTGTATGGATGCTATGATCCTGCACCTTTCTATTTTGGAAATCTATATCTCTCTAATCCCTATTATGTAGTAAGGTTACACCCTTGTCATCCCCTGTGAGAGTCTTGTCAATTTGTAATTATTTAACAGAGTGATTATGTTTACTTTAACCCTCATCATGACAGGGTTGTGCCTCCATGAATCTACCAAATATTTGACACATTCTCATTGCAAGATGTTGGCAGTTCATAAATCTGCATTTTGTTGACAATGTAGCCTCACTGAGAAAAGTTTTTAATTTACTTTTCCAAGAAGTATTTCTTTTATTAAAGCAGTTACTTTAGAAAATAGGTCTCATATATAAAGCAGTTAATTTGGAAATAGGTCTCATATATGAGCGGTTGAAAAAAGTGTACTATACCATAATGTTCAGGTAATACAACCCATGGTAATTATATAACTTTTTAGAGTAACAATGTCATAAATTATTAACTGGTGTTATGATTTTAATATTTTAATTTGAAATTGCTGGAGTACTGACTGGCAGTAAATATTAGTTTGAAAGCAACTAAAACATGCTTTTATTTTCCCTTTGGATAACTAAAATGTTGTTTATTTGATGTTAAAAACTTAGCATTTTAATATCATTATGGTGATCACGTCTTACCATTTTGACCACAGCTGTCATTTCTACATTCTACTAGAGTGTGTGTGTGTGTGTGTGTGTGTGTGTGTGTGTGTGTGTGTGTGTGTGTGTGTGTGTGTGTGTGTCTTTGTTTGTATACTGGAATGGTGGTATACATAACGTTTATAAATTAATAGTTTTTGAAATTGGTATACTGCATAATTTTTAAATGCCCACTTTGACTTTGGTTGGTTTTGGCCTGAATACAATTCCAAGATAATCAAGAGACAGATGACCCATTTAAATATTTATTATTTTTAAAACAAAGTAATAAAGAATACAGACTCTGAGTGTTTACACAAGAACATAACTGGTTAAAGTGAGATTTCCTGCTCAGACCTTCTTGCCTTTCTACAAAAGTACAGGCTGTATCTAGAAGTGTAGGCTTGCTTTATTAAGGCATAGTACTTGTTTTCTTTGGTGCCGTGTTACAACAATGTGAAAGGAGACAGCTATTTGATATGAGCATAATGTTTGCCAGCTGTGTACAACAGACCAAGGATGATTTGTCAACACAATCCTTTATAGGGGAGATAGATGAGGGTCCCTCAGAATAAAACATTTAACTACTAAGATTAGCTGACTTGATCCAATCTGATAACAAGCTGAGGTCTGCAGCATTTTAATGACTTCTGAAAGAGTATATGAAGAAAACTATTGCAACCTTGAACTCTGTGAAGGTATCCAGTTTGTTTACCATCCAGCTGAACAGGTCTATTTAATTTTGTCATGAATTTGTTGCAGACGTAAGGCTGAGTGTGTAAGTTAGACTTTTATAACTATGTAAGCTTAACTGAAGAATTCAAGCAAGTTGTAGGTCAACTACAGTTCAAGTAAACTATGGACCAGATTAATATGCGTGTGTATGTGTGTGTGTTTGTGTGTAGCTCTCTCTCCCACCCTATCTCTGTCTATATATATATATATATATATATATATATATATATATATATATAAATAAAAATCTATATATATATGTGTGTGTGAGTGTGTGTGTGTGTGTGTGTGTGTATGTGTGTGTGTGTGTGTGTGTGTGTGTGTGTGTGTGTGTGTGTGTGTGTGTGTGTGTGTGTATATATATATATATATATATATATATATATATATATATAAACACACACACACACACGTGTGTGTTTTTAAGTTATACAGGAGCTGCAGTCCTTTAACAAACTAGCCTTTATAGACACCTGAAAAGTTAATGTGTTGCAGTGCACAAAATTATTATTGTAATTATTGTTATAATGATAATGACGATGATCATCATTACTATTATCATCAACAACTACCAGTTATGGTCAGTTGCCAAGAACCACCTGATTTTCTTTGTTTTTCACTGTTGCAGTCATCACACGTGGGTTATCTGCCTGCAGGTAGCCCTCAGTCGGCCCGAATACCAAAGTCTTGGGATTTCTGCATCGGATGCTGTCACCTCTTCCATGACATCAGGTTGTCAGGGGTATAAAACATGCAGCCAATGCCATTACATCATTACATCAGAGCCCAAAGCAGAAGCAGTTCACAAGTGCCGGTCGACCGCTACCTGAAATTTTCATTTTCCAAGTTTCAAATCTGAAGTCTTCTAAAGCTAAGTACCCCATTGGGGATTCTTTTCTCTTGCTCTAACCAATGTCAGAAAAAGTTAACAATTGTCTTGCCCTTGGAAAGCAAATACCTCATAGAGATTTTCATTCTTACTGCGTCACCTGTTTAGGCCCAGACCACGATGTCCCTCGCTGTCGGTTTTGTGCCTTGTTTAACACCTGAACCATTCATCGTCAGGCTACTTTTTTAGCTAAATTCTTTCGCTCTCATTCTCCATATTCTGAAATGGCTTTGGTAAGCCTTTCAACTACCGATCATCCGAAAAAGTGCAAAGACAAAGACAGAGACAGACTGCATAGGTCAAAAACTGCCGACAGCACTTCCGTTAAGCTAGTCACCAGTCCACTGGTACTCAGTGAGGTGGCTTTGCAGCCCCTGATGCTTGCTTCTACAGATTCGCAGGCCTCTGCTGAGACCCATTTGCAGTCCGGTATGCCACGAGATGCTTCTTCAACTGTAGAACCTGTGGATGTCTCTACCTTGGATGGGTCTGGAGCCGCTGTCCAGGCATCGGCTTCTGATGGTGTATTCTGACCTACAGATATTCGTATTAAACCGACAACTTCTTTTTTAACTAAAACTACCGAGTTTCTCAGGCCCAGAGTTCGCACTATGCCTAGAAAACCGACATCCAAAGTGCATGGTCAAGCTTCCATGCCACAAAAACAAATGCTTAGAATGGCTGAAGACCTTATTACTCTAATTAGGGGAAGCCAGCCTTCCCCTGCTAAAAGACAAAGAATTGAATTTCCTTCTGATTCTACAGACCAGGAGTCCGATGACTCTGACCCTTCTGATTGCCAGAACATACCCTTATCTACCAATGAGGATTCAGTTGCAGAGGAATCCATTCCCTCTGCCTCCCCTCCAGAAGATTTTTTCTTTTGGAAAAACCTTGCATACCTTAATAGAGCATTTCTGCTGGGAATGCCAGAACTATCCTCAGTCCAAAAAGAGACTCAGAATTTTTAGATTTGTCTCAGCACAGGCCTCTAGCTATAGCCCCTGTCCTGGATATCGTAGATGATGTATTCATGGAATCCAGTCTTACTCCTGGCACTTTACCACCAGCTCCTAGAAAACCTGACAGGTACTACAGAGTATCTGACTCTCACAAATTTCTCTTTAAGAATCCTACTGTGGATCCAGAGACCATTTCCCAGGAACCTAAAGGCATTAAGGCTACTACAGCCAAAAACCCTACCCCTTCAGACAGGGATTCTAGAGCTTTAGACAGATGAGGTAAGAAGTTATATACCTCTGCAACTCTTGCCATCAGGGCTTTGAATTGCCACTTTCGCATGTTGAAGTACCAGCAACATATTATGGAACTAATTAAACAGAAAATGGTGTTACTTCCAGATTGTGCAGAAAATAAAGATTTACAAGAGTTAATGCATTCTGCAAACCAAGTTAGTAAACATACTCTGCAGTGTGGGTTTGATGCCTTACAAGCATCTTGCAGGGCTGCTGGCACTGGGTCTGTACTGAGAAGGCATGCTTGGCTGAAGGAACAAGTCTTGCCAAACCATGTCAAAGCAAAATTACTAGGTGCTCCATTAAATCAGGATCATTTGTTTGGCACAAAAGCAGAAGAAGTTCTTAAAAAGCTAAATCTATGAAAACTGTCAAAGATTTCTTACAGGTGCAGCCACCTAGATTCAGTAGGCATTGACCTTCAAAAAAACTGGTCCTTTCCAGTCCCTCCCAGGCCTTCTCAGTCCAAACCCAGGGGAAACAGACCCCCAAGACTACAGTCTCAGGGTATGCAGAGATCTAAACGATGGAGTGTTCCCACCTCAAAAACAGGAAGTGGTAAGCCACCCCCTTATGGAAAAAGTTCACAATGACTTTCCAATTATCCTTCCCAGCCATGTCCAAGTACTTGCACTCCTAGGAGGAAAACTCGCACTTCATGCAAAAAACTGGATGTCCATTACTCAGGACCGATGGGTTCTAAACATTGTATCCCAGGGATACAGATTCTACTGACACTCACTGCCAACCCTAAGTGGGTTGCCAGACCTTCCTCCAAACCAGTGGTCAGAGGCTCAAAAGCAAGTACTTTCCCTTCTCCATATCAGGGCTATTCAACCTGTTCCAGTAGAACAACGGGGACAGGGTTTCTACTCCAGACTGTTCCTGGTGCCCAGAAAAGAGAACTCTTGGCATCCTATCCTGGATATATCAATTCTCAACACCTTTCTGGTGGTCGCAAATTTCAAAATGCTTACACTGCAACAGCTTCTTCCTATGCTAGCCAAGGATGCCTGGTTAGTCACCCTAGACTTAAAAGAAGCTTATCTGCACATCCCTATAAGGGAGTCTTGCAGGAAATATCTACGTTTCAGAGAAGGCTCTATGCACTATCAGGTCTCTGCACTTCCCTTTGGCTTATCTACTGCGCCCAGAGTATTCACAATGTGCCTGGCTCCAGCCATTGCATACTGCAGGCAGAGAAATATTCAAATTTATCCATAATTGGACGATTGCCTGATTCAGGTGGACAGTCAGGAATTGCTACTTCAGCACCTGGCATTTGTAAAAAAAACTTCTAACTTCACTGGGATACAGCATCAACGAAAATAAATCACAACTGATGCCCAGCCAACAAATTGTATTCCTGGGAGCAAGCTTGAACACAACTTCCCAGATGGCATTCCTCCCTCCCTCCAGAAAAACAGGTCCATTTGACAAACTATTTCAAACTAATGGCCACCAAAACCCAGATATCTGCAAGGAAAATACTGCAAGCCCTAGGGTTTATGGCCTCATGCATTCTGCTAATTCCATATGCAAGACTGCATATGAGGAAACTTCAATGGTACTTAAAAAGTCTCTGGTGTCAACATTCTCAGGAACTGGAAACAGTGATTCCTATCATACCTTGTCTAAGGGCAGAGTTCCTTTGGTGGGCAGAGGCATGCAACCACAACAAGGGACTTCCTTTCACTCAAGCCCTCACTGCCCAAACCCTGACAACAAACGCATCAGACTATGCATGGGGGGCTCACATGGCAGGCAAATGGAGCCCAGAACAAATTCCCCTGCATATCAATCAAAAAGAGATGCTAGCTGTACAGAATGCTCTGACAGCCTTCAAATACCTTATCCTTCCAGGACAGCTCCTGATAAAGGCAGACAACACCACAGTTATGTGGTACAGAAACAAGCAGGGGGGAACTCATTCTTATACACTCTGCAGGTTAGCCATGGCCCTATGGAACACAGCCTTGAGCAGCCAAGTGCACCTGCAAGCTAAATTCTTGCCAGGCAAGCAAAATTCACTGGCAGATGACTTAAGCAGAAATCTACTGGATGGACCCTCACGAGTGGAAACGGGAACCCAGCTCGTTCAAACTTCTAACCCAGAGGTGGGGAGCACTGAAGGTGGACCTTTTTGCCTCACCCGAAAACCACAAATTGAGCAAATTTTGCACCAGGAACCCTCACAGCAGAGCCTGGAAGGTGGATGCCCTATCCTTTACATGGGAAAACCTCTCAATTTATGCCTTTCCTCCTCTGCCCCTCCTCTCAAAAGTACTACTCAAGATCAAACACGACAGGCCAAGGGCAATCCTTATTGCACCAGACTGGCCACGCCAGCACTGGTACCCACTCCTATGTAGTCTGACAGCAGTGCTACCCTGGCACCTACATCAGACACCTTCCCTGCTGTCTCAGCAGGAGGGACAGATTTTGCATCCACAACTGCAAACCTTAGACCTTAGAGCCTGGCTTATCCCCTGAATACTCCACCAGCATCCTTCAGCAAACAGGTGCTGGACATCATCCTTGAGGTCAGAAGGCCTAGTACTAGGAAATCCTTTGCTGAAAAGTAGAAAAGATATTGTTCTTGGAGTCAGTCTCAAGGAAAGTACACAGCTGTGCCCACCTTACCTCAAATCCTTGATTACCTAGCAGAGCTGCTTCACAGAGGCCTATCCTTCTCATCCATTAAGATTCATGCCTCTGCCATCTCAGCTTATTATAATACTGAGCCACCTCTCTTTTCTCACCCTTTCATCAAACAGTTCCTGAGAGGATCTAACAATTTAAGGCCCCCTAGGAGAGCTTCCACCCCGGCCTGGGACCTTAACTTATTACCGGAGAAGCTCACACTTCCCCCTTTTGAACCTGCTGCTTCAGCAGAGTTAAAACTCCTCTCTTGGAAAACAGCCTTACTTCTAGCTATTACTTCAGCAAGAAGAGTGTCAGAGTTACAGGCACTAATGGTGTTAGAGCCCTTCATTATTTTCCATGCTGACAGGGTTTCCCTCAGGACTAACCCATCCTTTATGCCCAAGGTGGTATCCAGTGTGGCTTTAAACCAATCCATCCATTTGCCAACCTTTTTCCATAATCCTCAGAATAAAGGGAAAAGGATCCTGCACTCCTTGGACATGAACAGACAGCTCAGGATCTACATTGACAGGACTAAGCCTTTCATAAAATCTGACCAGCTGCTAGTCAGCTTTGCTACAGGGGCAGAGAGCAAGGCCATTACGAAGTAAACCATTTCCAAATGGATAGCACACTGCATCCATTTCTGCTACAAGCACCATGGAAAACATACGTCTCAGGGGATCAGAACTCATTCCACTAGAGCTACTTCAACCTTTACAGCATTTCTCTGGGGAGTCCCTACCAGGGACATCCTGGAAGCTGCAACCTGGAGTTCTGTACACACCTTCACCAAGCATTTCCACTTACCTATTTTTTCTAAATCCAGAGCTGGATTTGCTACAGCAGTCTTACAAGGCCTGCTAGCCAGCTCTAACACTTCCTGATTGCCTCCATCCTTCTTCAGCTTTGGGAATCAACCCAAGTGTTATGACTGCAACAGTGAAACACGAAGAACATAGTACAGTTGTGTACACTTACCATAAATGTAGATGTTCGAGTGTATTCACTGTTGCAGTCCTGGATTCCCTCCCTCCAGCCCCCCTGGCTTTCTCTATCCTTTCTACCTATCCTCTTTATGGCCATTTTTATGGCAGGGGTATTTACTTTTTACTGGAGGTGTTCCACACCGTGTAATAGCTTCCTATTTTGGGGGCTCCTGACATCTGGGGCAGGAAAAACTGATGTAATGGCATTGGCTGCATGTTTTATATCCCTGACGACCTGACGTCATGGAAGAGGCGACAGCATCCGATGCAGAAATCCCAAGACTCTGGTATTCATGCCGACTGAGGGCTACCTGCAGGCAGATATAACAAGTGCGATGACTGCAACAGTGAATACACTCAAACATCTACATTTATGGTAAGTGTAAAAAATATAAATAACTATTTTTACAAATATTTTACAGCAACAAAGTACAATATCTAGTTTGTCCCAAAGGTGTATAGAGACTGTAAACTGTCATCATACAAAGTGCTATACCATGTACTGCAGGTCTTATTCAGTGACAGCAAAGGAGCAGTGAAGCCTAAGAAGTGTAACAGTGTTTAAGGCATGGCAGTAAAAATAATACTGCATAGATCAAGAAACAGTACTTGCATTTTATATACGAAATGACAGAGAGAGAGAGAGAGAGAGAGAGAGAGAGAGAGAGGGCAAAACAAGACAGGCAACCTAAATACAGTCAGTAAAATTAGTGGCAAAATTCATGGTGCTGTAATATAAGCCAACGGAAGGTACTGGTGTTAATGTATTATGGGAGTCATACTTCATTTAGTGTCAGCTGCTGGAGGGGACAGTGGCCTAGCTCCAGAAAAAAACAATGTGATGTGTAGGAATGGGCATCTGAATACACTGCAAGGGAAAATGTGTAATCATCATCATAAAGCTGTTTATACGATGAAGTCAGTGGTGCTACTGTAACTCATATCTACTTCTGAAATCAAAAGAATGAATGACCACTGTGATGATGCGGTTGGATACAAATGACCTTACTCCTTAAGAAGGCCAAAGAACTTAGTCCAACTACATATGCACCAGAATTTAACATGGCCATGACAAAGAAGGGAACAAGTTTTAACTCTTAGTAGCAAAACAAAAGAGGTATTACATGTGTCAGGTAAGAACAAGTACTTCTATTTTTTTTTCTTTTTCTGTGTAGACCCTGCACATGATTTGGGGTCATCCTTCTTACTAGGCATCTCAAATAATTTTAAAAAATTGGTGTGGTATATTACTAGCTGTTTTAATGAAAATTGTGTATAAAATATTAAAATATGAACACCTTTAGCAAATGCTTAGGAGCGTGTTATCAGAAGTTCTGATACAGTTGTAACTAGCACTGTATAGGCACAAATTCAAACAAAAATAAAATGTATGCTTCAAAAAATATAAATTGGTGACCTGATGCCAAAATGCATTACAATTGTCACTTGGCATTTATTTATTTATTTATTTATTTATTTATTTATTTATTTATTTATCCATCCAAAAAGCAGGTTCTATCTTTGTTTTATGGGTAGCCATTTGGCTTTTTCTAGGTGAGTTTGTAATGAATCAGCAGATGTTGCTAGAGACAGTTTGGACTGTGGCAATGCTTTTCTTGGAAGCAGAAGCAACAACTGGGAGTCCATATTCAATCTGAGAAAGAATATCTCCTTTGCCAATGGCTACTCTAGTTGGGATAGAAAAGGGGAGATATTTTTGGCCCAGAAGAGGAGGGAGGTATTTTGGCTCTCATCTTATCTATTTTGAAATGGATGTTTAGTGACAGATCCAGTCATAGTCCTAGGTATTTAAAGATGGAGGCTGCCTTTATGAAATTGTTGTATAGGTCAAAGATAGTTAAAGAGTCAGGTGCTTGGTGAATTTTGTGTGGAGTTTCTAAACACATAGTTTTGGTTGTGGTAGGGTTGAACAGTGGTTTATGGTTTACGAGGCATTGTTGGAGCTCATGTAAGTCTGATTGGAGTTAGCACTGAATGTTGGTATGAGAGTGACCTGATTGGTAAATGACCATGCCATCAGCATAGAGGATAGTTGGGAGATGGGGGAGGTCACAAGGAAGTTTGTTAATGAAAATGGAGAAGAAGAGGGGACAAGAATGGATCCTTGCAGTACACTTTTAATAATAGATGCAGATTTGATAGGAAGGATCCTATTTTAACTCTGAAGTGTCTGTCAGTGAGAAAGTTTTTAAACCAGGGAGCAATGTCTGGACTGATATTTATAGATGCACAGGATGTTGAGTGCACAGGTTTGTAGATAGCGTATTAAATTCTGGCAGGGGTATTTTAAAAGAAAGTCATTCTGATTTCTTAAAAAACTATTAATTGATGGTGCACAGTGACTTACATCTAGCAATGTGATTAAAAAAGTTTCTGAAAACTATGTATGTATAAACATATGTGTGTGTGTGTGTGTGTGTGTGTGTGTGTGTGTGTGTGTGTGTGTGTGTGTGTGTGTGTGTGTGTGTGTGTGTGTGCGTGTGTGCGTGTGTGTGTGTGTGTGTGTGTGTGTGTGTGTGTGTGTCTGTGTGTGTGTGAGAGAGAGTGAGAGAAAGAGTGTGTTTTATATATTTATGTTGTACATGTACTGCAACTTATTGTGGTATATCTTGCAAGAATGGTATCAAAAAACACTGTAAAACAATGTAAATATTATGCACAGGAGTGTAACAAGAACTTGCTTTAAATTGTTAGGCACTATGGGTGTTAGGCAGGCAGGATTTCTGGGTGGTTCACTTAATACAAGCAATTATGCATTTAAATGATTTATAAGAAGAGGGCTATAGCCCAACAAATTTGCAGTGAAGACAACCTCTCATGGAGAGGGGTTGTGCACCTGGAACATTGATTTTAAGTAGTATGCAGCAGTAAGAAGATCCACTGTAGTCTATTGGACATCTTCCTGCAAAGAAACCCAGAGAGCAGACAGCTAGTTAGATACATCTATATGTTGTGTACGTTAATTACTACACAGATGGGATTACTAAACTTTGTGCGAGAGAGACTTCATGGGACCCTGAGATTTTGAAAAAAATTATGTATTCTGTATGCTTTCTCCAGTTGTTATCATTACAGAAACTTATTTCCTGGAGTATACTTGCTTATATGAGAAAAGTTTCCATCATTAGCATTTGTATGATTTTACAGTAAACCTATGTTTGATTTATGAACTTGTACACTTTGGTGCATTAATATTACTGAGTGCTGCAGGCATTTTTGGCACCAGTATTTATGCCAAAAGTCTTGATTTTCCTTTCAGTGCTTACATGAAGTCATACCATTTTGAAAAAGATTATCCCCACTGAAAGACCAAGAATTTGTGTGCTGTTACTATTTGCCCAGTCCTGCTGTGTATGCTATATTGCTGCTGAAGAGAATGCACCTATATCATACTTGCTCAAGATAGCTACAGTCAAGCAATGTAAACCATAGCCACCACTGCTGAGGGTTTGTTTATGTTTATGCAAGGACAATTCCACCATTGAAGAAGCTGACCAGGAAGGAAGACTCCAATGAATATCTGGTAGTCTTTGAGTGGCATGCCCAGCAGAAGGGATGGGACTAGACTGACAGGACTAGGATTATTTTGTCTCAGTTTACTGGAAATCTTCATAGACATGTAAGAGATTGATTATCAATAGTATGAAAAAGTAAAGAAGGCATTGTTAGTCTGAGCTGGTGTTACCACTGAAATAGAATCTCAAAAGTTTCATAGCTGGGTATTTTCTGCTAACAAAATGGTAATATGTCGGTTCTGTGATCTAAAACATGTACCTAAATTGTGTCTAGAAGCTGACGCTGAACTAAAATAACAGATATCTTAGCCACTGATACATTTAAAAGGGCTTTGCCTTTTGCTGTATGAATGTAGGTGTTTCAAAATGACCCTATGGATTCTGAAAATTCTGCTATTCTATTAGGAAACTGTTATACAAAGAAACTATGTTTAAAATAAGTGGCGTAGACCTATGCTAAAGCTTGTCCTAACTTCTGCTAACAAACAGAAAGTATCCATTCTAGACATACCCCCGGATTCACTAATCTTCTGTACAGGACTAATCTAGTCCTGCACGGAAGTGGCAGTTTAGGAGGGGGACAGCAGCTCGCCATGCATATTAATGAAGGCTCCCTGCCTGACCTCCTAATCCTACACAGAGCGTGGACGAGTGCAGGGGACATGTCTGAGAGCAGAGCTCTCAGAATAAACATGCCCCTGCAAAGTAGAACATCAGAAACTGTAAATAAATGACCGAGACCACTCATAGGTGTCTGCATATCCCCACCAACAGTCCCCCATGTGTACAACAGCAACAGGACATAAAAATAAAAAGAAGTAACCCCTGTATTTATTTTTAAAACTCCGAGTACAGCTAACCGTAGGTGAGTGGGTGTGCCCATCGCTTAGCTATGGTTAAAGCAGCTTAAAAGGCTGAAGAGGATAACAAGGAAGATATATGCAAATGAAGCAGCACAGCAATAGTGTAGTGGTCAGAGCATCCGCCTAACGAGCAGGCATTCCCGGTTTGAGTCCCACTGCTGCACATACAATTTTCCATGTGAAATCTGTATACGAACATTTATTTACATTTTATTGCTGTATAACCTACTAAATGACATTTAAATGTGAAGTGGAGTACTGCATTAAATGCATATGTGAAGAGTCAGTACCATAATGAATAAGTCAGCAGTAAGCAGGCGTAAGCACAGATAAGCAGTAGTAAGCATATGTAAGCACTAGTAAATGTGTGCAAGTGCATTTGGGTGGGGTGAAGCACCGCCGACACATTAAGCAAAGGAGAAGCTAACTGCATGTAAGACACTGTGACCGGAAGTCAGCAGTGCTTACCTGTGTGCAAACCCGCTTACAACCGCTTGAAAGTGCCTTAAGCACACCGCATCGAACGGCCGGTGTTCTGCCCAGCAACAAAAAAAAAACAGCCTCTGCAAGACCGGAACACAGGACCATGCACGCCATACACAAAACGATTTAACACTAAGTCATGCCAGATATGCAGAAACTGTATGTTGTTAGAAACATAACCCCAGCCCAGTCATGCAACAGTACAGATAATGTATACCTACAGCTAGATGGGAGTGTGTGTGTGCAAATATATCATTATCTAAATGGATACAACATATTTATAGATGGAGTCACATATATATATATATATATATATATATATATATATATATATATATATATATAAATATCCAGAGATATATACATATATATACAAATATATGAACAGATATACATGCAAATGCTAACAACTACACATCTATATGTCAACATCTATATGTCCACATATAGACAAGTGATATATGTACGCAGATATATATCTCCGTAGGTATATTCTGACATAGTTAGACATATGTAAGCAAATATATATGCCCACAGAGGTATATATGGCCAGACATCTGTAGATACCAATGGTAGATGAACAGAAACATATATGTCCACATGCATCGTCAATGGGCCTGAGAGGCCCCAAACAGTATACGTCACATATGAATTTGCATACCCCCCGCCCAGCCAAACACGTCCGCCCTGCAATACACTACCAAGCTCATAGTATTGTACGTCTATCATTGAACTAGGGAATTAAATCAACCCACTGTTATGTGTCACATGTTGACATCACATACCCCTCTCCCCCACCCACTAGGCGGGCCAAGCAGTATAGGCCCATCCAACCCAGGTCATCCCCAACCCATACATGCATAACCCACAGTTCTGCTTCCCCCCACCCACAGCACATACGCAGCCATCACCCCTACCCTGGTTACTGGCCTGTAGCTACCACACCACCATACATTGCCCCCCCCCCCTCGGGACCCATCCCGTATGATGTCCCGACCCAAGTATCCTAGGTGGGGCACACGCCAGAGATCATGCACATAGCCAGGGGTATCTATGTAATCCTGGGTGTAGACGAAGGTTGAATACCCAATGTTTGGGTTGTCCCACATGGGACGAATGTATTCCTGGTATTAACAATAGATGTCACGTGTGACTCTGTGTACACCAACGGATGTAGTTGTAGGTATCGCAAAGCATACATGGCACACAAGGTTGGCCGGTATGCACACGAAATACAGTATCCAGCAATACCAGTCAACATTACTGGATATATAGCTAAAGATTTAGAGGTATATGTGTTTGTATAAATACCCATAACTATATAGATATATACCTCCCCCTCTCTGTAGTACAAATGTATACATACATAGATAGACAGCAATATATATATATATATATATATATATATATATATATATATATATATATATATATATATATATATATATATATATATATATATATATATATATATATATATATATATATATATATATATATATATATATATATGTGTGTGTGTGTGTGTGTGTAGATATACACAGATATTTAGCTATGATAAGCTACAGCACTTAAGAATGACATATGTTCACAGGCCATGCCAATGGAGGTGAGGGGCCCAAGCAAGAAATGTGTAACACGTAGCATGAACCCCCCCCACCCCCAACCAGACAGGGAAAACATACAAACAAACCCACAAACAATGTAAACAATCCACTGCTCCCCAGACCACAGGCAGGATACAACCGGGGGTGAACACAGTGGACCCGAGAAGCCTAATCTTGGAACAGAGACAGGAGCATCTGTTGCGGGACACCCCAAAAATTGTCTTGTTATAGGAGGAAGCCCGTGCGATGACCTATCAAGGTGGGGCGTGTACATACCCGGACTGCAAGGGTGGGAAAGCCTAATGACCCATGGGTCGAGACAGCATACGAGATGGGTCCTGTGAAGTGGAGAGTGGGCAGTGTGTAGACCCGACCTGCACCTGGAGTAAGGAAGACTGCTGAAGAGGATGTGTGGTTTGGGAACTATGGGTATGAAATTATGGGCCTAGCTGTGCAGGTGTTGGCTGGAGTAGTTCTATGTGGACCGCCCTAGGGATGTAAGCAATAGTGTGCCTTGGGCAGAGCCAATGCCTAACAAGCAGCCATGCCCAGTACGAGTTCCACTGCAGCAAAGTTTAGTTTACATGGAAAAGGACGGTATAACCAGATGTGTTGTTGCAAACCCACTAAATGACACCAAAGAACACATGGTCGCAACACCCCACTGTAGGCATGTAAGCCAAACTAATTGGCATCACAAGGGATTATTGTTGTTGTCCTCACCCCCACCCAGGAGTGTGACTGTCCAGACCTACCCCCAAATGCAGGGTATATACACAGCTGTCACTGTAGAAGAAATGGCCAGCTGTGGACCTTCCAGTCAGCCGTCCTGCACATCCCTGGACATGTCCCCACTATCAGACCCTCTGTGTGGCCCAATAACATCATTTACCTATCAACCCCTGTTGCATTCGTAGGAATGTCCACAGTCACAAGTAGGTGACACCCTCCACACAACTATATTGGCAGAGTCTGGAATCCCCAACCCAGGTGTATTACTGCAGCTGTCCCAGACTACACATGTAAATAACACATGAAGGAAAAACCCAAGCACACTTGGATCACCACCTGGCGAAGTCTGCCATGCCCCAACACTCCAGACCCTTACACCAGCTACTGACACTGACACCTTCTGTCCTGCCTCGCATACATATCCCAACACCTTGCAAACCTGCACTACCAGTCCTCCACCAATCAGTCGAATGGCCTGCTATGCAGTTAAAATGTCCCCCCCTCCACCTACCCGCCTACACCTCCACTATTCACATCTACTCTACAACACAGGTATGGCATAACTAAACCTATCCTGAATACTTGAGTGTAGCCTAACCAGAAATGCTAAACTGGAATTCCACTTAACCTTACACTGACCTTCGTGAACAGTCATACCTGACATGTACACCTGACTTAAGCATGTATAATACCGACATGTACATGAAGTAGGGTGGTGGTATGCGGCAGCAAGTGGGAGTACGCCTGTGTGGGCAACGGTAAGCAACGCCCACACTGGTTAAGCAATGTGGAGGCCAACCCAGTGTAAGACGCCGTAACCAGAGGTCAACAGGTCTGAGCCTAGCGAACACCAGCGCATACCCACCTACACTTCCCCTGCAGTGCCCTAGTCATGCTGTAGCCCACAGCCCTCATCATGGCCAGTAGCAACATAATCAGCAGTCCCGGGTACCCGTGCACACTATAGTCCAAGTGAGTTACCACAAAGGCATGACAGATGTACAGTCAGCTGCTGTTATTCATCCGGCACAGTCAGTCAACAGTATAAGAAATGTATGTAAGTATGTACATTAATACCAGCAAACATGTGCAGAGTGCTCAGTCACATTATTACAAGCAGTCTATGAGTACCAATGAACAGTGCCTGTCCATGCATACTGTGAGAACAGTAGTCTCATATAATACTGAAGAGAGGAATGGAAAACGAGCCACGGCGTGAGGGCGATTCATCTGCGGAAGTGGGAGATGAGACTGGTCTGGTGTGTGAGCAAACCACTGCATCTGAAAATCCTGTCAGGATGCTACCAGTGGGAGAAACTGTGTAGACCAGCAAAGTGTACTCATGACACAACAACAGGTCCGTCCATGCTGGGATGCACCAGACGTTATGGGTCACAGTAATGTTTCCACCAGTATCGGAGGTGGATGAAGGGAATCCTCAAACGTACATCGACTAAACTGATGAAGAGCTTACAGAAGGTTGCATCGAGACAGTAATATGGAGGAATACCGAGATGTGCAGAGAGGGAAATGTGTGGAGGTGTGGTATGGCAGGGCTAGCAACTGCAGAATGGATGGATGCTGTGTACGTAGAGCTCGAGGGGCCGGGGAAAGGGAGCATGGGTATGACATTAAGGTAGAAATATGCAAATTACGCAAAGCTGCAATAGTGTAGTGGGCAGAGCATAAGCCTACTGTGCACACATTCTCGGTTCAGGTCCCACTGCAGCACATTCTATTTCCCATGTGAAATCAGTATAACAAAATTGTTTTGCTGTATAACCTACTAAATGACATTTACACTTGAACAGGAGTAAGGAATTACACATAGCCCACTCACTATTCAAAAGACATGAGATGACACACAGATATGAATACACAGACAACTTGTAATGGTGTATTTTACAATAATGTATGCCATTACCGACAGCACATAGATCTGCACTTATGTAATCAGTGAGGAATGCAAGGCCCACACAGAAAAGCAGATGCAGACAGTGCAAATATATAACATACTATGCTGTCCAGGACATGCCCATCAATTCGTACAACTGTGAACAAAGGATTTGCCAGCAAGATAGGTGGCAATAAACAATAACAGATGTAGTTCAGCAGCCGCCAGTTACACCCCGTAGTCAAGGCCTAGGTGGACATTTATTACCTGTGATAATGTCTATGCATCTGTCACAGGGGTTGGGAGGGTGGCCTAATGGTTAAGGTGTTTGCCTTACAAACTCAAGGTGCAGGGTTTGAATCTCACAAGGGATAATTGGCTAGGCTTAAAATGGCTCACAAGAGCAGTTAGCTTAGTACTAATCTATGAATCTATGAATCTATGTATGGACCTTGAACAACAAATGTCATGGGAGTCCACGATATGACTGGGATGATAGCAGGAATGCTAGCAGTATATTATGATAGGCCAATACCGAACAACCACTAACAGTATCAGAGCAGGACAAAGCCAGCCATGTATGTGGAGGACAGAGGCAGGAACACAGAGCCATATTCGTAATATTGCTGTTACACACCCTGCATATTGCTGGTGTTACAGGATTTGATGCAACATACCCTTATGCAGGAATAACACATCAGGAACAGAACTGGAAGTAGCCATGTACTGATAGCATGCAACAGACAGATTGCCGGGCATGTATCTAGGACAAGCCCTGTGTGGTGCACAGGCAAAAGCAAACAGACAATCCACTGGCCATCATGTGGATAGGCCCACTGTTGAGAGCTATGCAGACAGACTACATTCCATCCTAAACTACTATGTACAAGCAAACACTGCAAGACCAGCATTATACAAAGCACATAACAACACCACTCACTCTGTCTGTAGGTCTGGAACAACCTAAGATTGTGTAGTTGTCCTGTGTCTGGAAGCCCCGCTTTAATAGGTACTGCAACCTACCATCTGTAACACTACTGTCCGCATACAGGAAGGATGTCCTCCATAATAGAAAGGTGAAGGGACAACACCCACATGAGTAAGCATTTTATAGTACTGGGTTGCCATGACGATGGTTAACAGAATCACTACATAGCAAGCTGCACGCAGTCAGCAACTGTTGCACACTGATTTGTGCAGAGCCCATCACCTGATCATGTGCATCACCTACAAAAGCCATGCTGAAATCCATTCAAACCAACTCATTCACTCTACTGGAGAGGGAGCGAGAGAGAGAAAGAAAGAGGAAAAAACCAAAAAAATAAAAGGAAATAAAAAAACAAATGTATACCATTGAACTTACACAG
Organism: Protopterus annectens; assembly: GCF_019279795.1. Lineage (NCBI taxonomy): Eukaryota > Metazoa > Chordata > Ceratodontiformes > Protopteridae > Protopterus > Protopterus annectens. The sequence continues at coordinate 418,912,363 of NC_056735.1, forward strand.
TGGGGAATACAGTACTTCAGGCCACAACCAGGAATGCGTCATACCCGTCCAAATACTAAAAGGTATGTAAAACACAACTGTATGTAATTTAATGTAGTATGTGGTATAGATTAATAGGATGTATGATGTAGAATGTTTAATATGTGCCATCTGTAGATGTCCCTGTAATGATGTCCCACTGAACAACTGGTCTGGACAATACTGTCTGTCCCTGTAAGCAGTGGGACATACCCGCCAACTGTGCAGATTAGCAATGAATAACAAAGATGTCAGCCATAATATCTGTGTATTTCATGTTAGTATGGAGAATAGCTGTTGGCGGATGTACTGCCGTCATGATGGACACATGGGTGTCAGTGCACACCACTTGCAGGACAGTCATGTGAATGTGTACTGTAGCATGCACAAATGCCATAGGTGTGTAATAAGCATACCAGCAATCTCACACCATAATTACCACGCTAATGTTAGGCTGTGTTCACATGTGGCACCTGTCTGTGTTGCAGCAAGGCATAACAGTCCAGCTGTGAATGAAAGACGGTTACAGAATGTGGACCGGATGTCTGTATGCACTCCACATATCTGTGTGATATGGACTGTGATGTGTATGTGTACAGATACAGACACTTATATAGACATATGTATATCAACAACTTATAACATATATCTACACATATATGTACATAGATGTATATTTATACATGTATATATAGTGGCACTGACAATGGCATGCAGGTGAAATAGTCAGTAACAGGCCAGCAAAGATAAGTGTCCCCACAGGGAGCATGGCCACAAACACATAGCACAAAGCATGGCACATACACATAGCACAAAGCTTGGTACAATACAAGATATATCCCAATGGTAGGTAAGCAGCTGCCATAACAGTTGCAGTCTGTGAACGTGTTGTTGTAGCTGATATGGTGGGGGGAGACATGTATGGGTATTAAGAACTATGGTAACCCTGCTGTATGGGTGGCTCAGACCTGTTTCCATCTTTATGTCTTCCAGGAATCATGCCATATAGTTACCTTCCTGCGTATACCACCACAGAAATGGCTGTCATCATCGACCACCTGGTATAGCACTACGTACTTCTTTTTGACTGGACAACCCGCAACCAGCAGGAGAGGACCGCCCTGTGGAACAAACTAGTCCACAGGGTCAGTGATGTTGGACTGCATAACCGTAGCTATGAGCAGGTCCGGCATCGTTGCACTGACCTGCTTTGCCATGTACAGCGACGTGCAGCTGCTGTAAGGGGGGACCACCTCGCAACAGGGGAGGCATCCCACCCATCCACCCCTCACCTGTGTGGAGGAACTTCTCAGCAACCTAGTGGCACCTGTCTGCCTGCAACATCAACACCTGGCAGGGCACATCTTGGAGGTGGGTGTCAAAGACACACCAGCTGAGGATCATGCAGGTAAGGCCCCAGGGCACATCGGTACACCACTCGTGTGTATGTATCTGCAACTGTACAGGTACATCATGCAAAACTGAGATGTCATATACTTTGTCTGCTGCTGTATAGTAGTAATAAACTGTTGTGTAGAAGCTGTAATATTGTGTAATTCTACTATTGATGTAACATAATGCTGCACTCACCTGTTATGAATGCCACAGCTGTGGCCACTGACATCAGCTTTCTCACACTTCTATGTAGGTCCCTCCAGGATACAACCAAAGCAGCAGCCCGTAGCTGGTGAGTATGGTTTGTGTTCATGCATGATGATAAACTGGGCATGTAATAGCTATGGGCTATCCCCCATGCACACGCCTAACACACCTACCTGTACTGCATGCTGTACACGTTCACATTTTGTAGCTGAGAAATGCACTGCATCACAGTAGAGACCATGCTGGGGTATTGAAAGGGTACAACAGACACATGCAAGATAACTAACATCCTGTCAATGTGCAATGTGTCCACAGGGATATGACATGTGGCAGGGCACATGGCCTACAGTAGGGACATGTGTGACTCAGCATCACCATGGCTGCAGCTGCACATAAGCAGGTTAAGTAAACATTGGAGATGTAACCCTGACTCCACAGCACTTGTCACAGCAATGTGTGCACTCCAAGGGATGTGCACATGAGTAGACCTTGCAACCATGCAGAGGTCTGAGACATGTGTAGGCACCCCTCACAGCCATGGTAAGGTCCGCTGGTTGTCAGTGTAATAGTCATGTACTGGTCATACATGCACTGCTGATGTTGTGATCTGTAATGCAGACATCAGGCATCCACAACTGATAGCTGTTCACATACCATTCCAGGTATGTGTTGCTACAACACACAGGGGCTGTGAGCATTGGAGCTGACATAACCGACACAGTACTACAGGTGCATCAATGGTTTCTACACCTGTGAGGTATGGTGCACAGTACAAGGCAGGGTGTGGAACAGGCTACAGTAACACATTGTACATGGGTGCAGTGTTAACATGGGGAGGGGCCATCACCTATCAACAAAGCCCATGCCTCACACACATGTGTACTGCCACTAGCATGATGTCACTATATAATTGCAGTGCATGCTGTTGAGCTCCATATGTAATGCATGTTGACAGAAGGCTAATGGGAGGACTGTGTGTACAAATGTTGTGCAACTCCACATGTAGGAGTGTGGGGTGTGTGTGTGTGTGTGTGTGTGTGTGTGTGTGTGTGTGTGTGTGTGTATGTGTATGACTCAGTTGTGTTTGTAAGTGCAATCTAGTGGAGTGTGGATGATGCATGTCAGATGTGTGTGTGTGTGTCCATGTATGCACAGGTGATAGTGGGATTGACCACATGGTGGTACTTCCCCTTGGGATTGTGCCGTACATGGAGTGAGACATGGGACACCAGGACAACCTGTCAGGTATGTGAACACAGGACAGCTGATAGCATAACAAGGTCTGTGGCATGGATCATGCATTGGGAGGTGCAGTACATACCAGGTATGCACATCATATTGCCAGCAGCAGATAGGTAACCAGCTACCCACATATGCAGCACTACAAATGCAATGGGGAATTACCACAGCACATCAGTGAGTGTATTCAGGTAGTACTGTCGTCCGTATGATGGGTCGCTTGTGCAGCAGATGTGGCATGGACTCAGCAAGACTGTATTATGAGGCTCTGGTGTGTGATATATGCAGTGAATGTAGTATCCCCAACCATATAGGGGCCTCATACACCATTACTGCCCATACACAAGGTAATACAGGGTGACAGCTGTGAGGCCATGTACAACCTACTCCACCCAGGTCAGGGAGGTGATGGAGAAGCAGGTCAGGTGTGGTAACCACACTTGTAGGCATGGAGAGGGATGATAAGTTAATGGGCTGTAGTGATGCGTGTATATTAGCAAGTGCCATGCAGGAAGGGGAACATATGTGAATGACTGTGGGACTGTCTGCAAACTCAGGGAAGGTGAGGTAGTAAGGTGGCTGTCAGTGTGAGTGTGTGTACTGTCATGCACTGCTGTACAGGTCATAATGTGTGTATTTGCTTCCCCCACAGGTGGTGAGGTGGGTCAGGGTCCCTCCTGCATGCATACTGAGGTAGGTGTCCCTACAGACACATGATGATGATGAAGGTACAGGTGAGGCACAGGTGGGGTTGTCAGAGGCCAACACTGTACCAACATGTGTCATCACCCTCCTAGCCAACCCAAGCCCTCACACAGTTACAGTGCCCCTACAAACCCCATCACATGTGGCCATAGCAGAGGGACAGTTGGTGCTTGGTGGCAATGGCCAGGAAAGTGTGGTGGCAATGCCAACAGTGTCAGGTCAAAGTCGGCATAGCCAGATGTCCGGAAGGCCACCACATTGGCAGATGTACCATGGTGCTCATGGGAGGACCGCAGGTCATCCTGCCCCTGACAGAGGCGCCACAACTGGTACCACCAGGAGCATGTTTCACGTCATAATGGAGGCACAGGCACATATGGAAATGCACTCCAGACAGGTTCTAAGGCTGCAGAGGTCTGCTTTCGCAGCTGTAAGTGGCAACCTCCATGAACTCGGTGTTGCCTTCCGTAAATATACTGAGGTCATGGATAGATGGTGGGGTGAGATGGTTGGCCTCCTCAACCGTGGTATGTCTGTGCTAGAAGGTGTGGTGGGAGTGGTGTGACATCCGTGTGGACATAGGCCAGAGACACCAGCAGCTGGCAGTCAACGTGGAAGTGCGAGGATGCACAGCTGCTCCCATAGTGGCAGTACCAGCCCCAGCACACCACAGGGGCTGCTGTCCACACCACACTACAGCAGGCCACGTGCATGTGGCCCTGGCCAGGCCCAGGTGGGACATGGTTCCAGCGGACATATGTCATCATCAGGGGAGAATAGCACCTCAAGATCTGTACCTGCACATGCCCATGGAACCCCTGGCAGGCACAGTCTACATGTCCGTGGCCGGAGGCACTGAACTGCACACCTTGCAGGGTATGGTCTGCAGCTGTTCAACATTACCCATGTGGGGCAGCCACATGGTGGAACTGTGTGCATACATACCCACACACTATGCAGCCACACCAAGGGCAACCCCATACCAGCACACACCACATCACCATTCCCCAATCAAGGACCACACCCCTCACCCACACACATGGTGACACATGGTGATGCATGTTTGGACCACCCTCGGCCTCTGGCACATCTGCAACATATGTGCATATGATGATACCTGTGCCACATCCCTGTCATCCATAACATCAATGCAGGGACAGGCTAACATGGTTCTGATGCATATGGTGACTGTAATGGGGTGCCACAATGTACCACAGTGTAGAATGTAGTCAGGGGTAATGTGTACAGCATACATGTCAGGTAGTGTAGCCATGCAGCTAGGATGACATTCACACACCCTGTGCATATGATGATACCTGTGCCACATCCCTGCCATCCATAACATTGATGCAGGGACAGGCTAACATGGTACTGATGCACACCATGACTGTGATTGAGTGCCGCAATGTACTGCAGTGTAGAATATAGTCAGGGGTAATGTGTACTGCATACATATCAGGTAGTGTAGCGGTAGCCATGCAACTAGGATGACATTCACACACACTGTGCATATGATGATACCTGTGCCACATCCCTGCCATCCATAACATCGATGTAGGGACAGGTTAACATGGTTCTGATGCACACCGTGACTGTGATAGAGTTCCACAATGTACGGCAGTGTAGAATGTAGTCAAGGGTAATGTGTACTCATACATGTCAGATAGTGTAGCCATGCAGCTAGGATGCAGCTCAGCTGTTCGTAACACCAATTGATATCTCCGTACTGTCTTCCATTTGTGCTGTAGGCATACATGTGTCAGCAGGAGGATGGTCCGCAGTCATATTCCACAGGGGTATGTCAGTGTGGTGACACCATGGCCATGACATATGTGGTGTACAGTTGCACACATGCCACAGGTATGTATAACAGCTATTGGCCCTGCAAACATGACCAGTGGCCTGCTGGTACAGGTATAATCTGCACCCTCATGTCAACCCATCCACATACACAGACATCCTGACTTGGCAACACTGTGTCTAGACCCCAACCTGGGTATGTAGTACTACTGAACTGTGTGGCTGTCATTGCACACACGACACCATCTGTAGGATGAGGTGTGTACCAAGTCAAGTGCTACATGCAGACCATCCACAGACACGTACAATATGGTAATGGGGGATGTAATATTTGTATATGGTGCATACATAGTGTGTCATACCATCACATACACATTGACCGGACCATAATGGGTAGACACACATCTTAGAGACTTGGTTGTATAGTTGTAACTAACTAGTCCATGTGTTCAATGTGTTACAGGTAGATTGAAAAGCACCCTGTTGCACTACTAAAGGTAACATAGAAAAATATATTAAATTACTTAAGAAAATGCTTTGTTTACCACCACGGCTGAATCAGTGTAGTTTAAAATAAAAACTTTAATGCAAAGATAAAATTCTATAAAAATATACAGAGCACAAATTCCCAACGATAAGCACTTTCAGCTTAGTTAGCCTTCATCAGATCATGGTTATAGTTCGTGCTCTCTAATATTTAAATCTAAAAAGCACCAATTACTGTCCTCTTTTGGCACACACCTTCCCTATTTGCCCAATCATAATGTTCTCCAATCAGAATCTCATAACCGAGCAAAGCTCCATGGCTTAAACCATGCCCTCTCTTCTAATTCTTTGCCTATCAACCAATGGCGCTGACATCTCTTTAGCCAATTGCACATCAAAGGACGATCTATTGCTGTCCTCTTTTGGCATGCACCTTCCTTTATCAGCCTATTGATATTCTCCAATCAGAATCTCAAAAACGAACGAACCTCCATTGTTTGAACCAATAGCACTAGCTTCTTTTTACCCAATTACACAACCATTTCCTTCTAATTCTATGAGAGCATTTACCAGTCATAATTCAACTTTATTACCATCCAATCATAATGCAAACCCCGTCTGTTGGACCAATCACCTATTTTCTTCCACATTTTTCTCTGCTCTAGAGCCAATCCATATTCTTCTGGCTTTTAATACTGGTTTAAGCGGAATTACACTGTTCAGGCCTGGGAAGCAATTTGCTCTCTCGTACTTCAGTTTTATTATGTACATCCCCTTCCCTTACATTATAGGGAATTACTTCCATAACCTTAAATCTGAAGTAATGTGATGGCTTACTTGAGACATGCATTGCAAGTGCATTATTTGGGTCCAACTTCTTAATATCCCCCAGATGACGTAAATACGATCTTTTAGCTGTTGGCCCATTTTGCCCACATAAAAAGCAAAGCAGTAAGAGCAACAGGCTAAATAAATCAAATGCTGTGTGTTACAGTTCACATAGACATCAAATTCATATAGACGATCTGTACTAGGATGTTTAATGGTATTGTCACTATCTATGGAGGTACACGCTTTACATTTGAAACATCTAAACGTACCTTTCCTTTAGTATTTGTGGATTTATCAAACCCATCCTTGTTACACAGTAACCTCTTTAGATTTGTTCTATTTTTAAAACAAAAGTGTGGTGATTCTCCAACAATATTTTTTATTTTATTATCAGCTGTCAGTACTGGCCAAAACTTTTAATAATGTCACATATTCGTCTGTTGTCCATGCTGTATGTTAGGCTGCAACTTGTATAGTTTCCCTGTGCTCTTACTCTCTTAGTCTTATTACATAAAGTTGTTCTTGTTTGTGAAAAATATGGACAGCCTCTTCCTGCTCGAATATCATTTAAATTAGTAGTCATGGTAAGAGTCTTCTCATTATAACCTCTACATTGTAGATTAGATTTTAGGTTGGTAAATTCTATATCATATTCTGTGTCATTGGTACATAGTCAGGATATTCTTATTGCTTGATTCTCAAATATATTGCTAAAAACATAATCTGGGTGCATACTAGAATGATGTAGATAATGGTTTCTCCAGGTAGATTTTCTAAATATTTTCATATTCAGACCTGTTTCTGGATGCATGGAAACCCTTACATCCAGGAAATCATAGCAAAAGGTAATGTTATTTTCTCATTCCTCTGGGTATAACTTTATGACAAATACAAGCTTCTAAATGAAAACACTGCCATTGCAGCCTTTACAGCATTCTCAACTTCACAAAAGATAGTAGCCAATGTGCAGTGTACTACTCACTTATTGGCTATTACCTTGGCATGTGAGTGCATATGACACATTGGGTGAGAGTGTGCTCTGGGTAATACTGGGGTTGCTAACTGTGCTTGCCTGGCCTTGATGTCACATGTCTGGGTATGGCTCTGCACACCGGCCTCTCAGCCATATCACATGTGTTATCCCTGTACAGTGGACATTGTGATATATAGTAAGGCCACCATATAAGAAAATGCAAAACCCACTCCACATTGGCCACAGGTGTCACACAGTCACAACCACCTTTACACAGGATACGGGTTACAAAGACACACTCTCACACATGCACGCACACCTGTCATATTTGGGAGTAGAACCCCTACATAACTAGTGTATGACACTACAGCACTACGCAGTTATAGTCAGCGCCATGGATATTACCAGGGTAGTCCTTGCCCAAAAGTGTATTTCACACTGACTGACATCAGCAGGATTGCCAAAGTAGGGCTTTGAAATGACTGTGAGAGACTAGCCTGAAATGCATTGCTCCCTACACAGACAGTGACACACACAATACATCTGGAACTGCCATGTGTGGGGATGAAACCCAACCATGCATCTAATTCACACTACAGCAATATGCAGTTACAGCATGCAATACAGAGATTACTGGGCTACAGCTCTCCCAGGGGAGTATTTATAGGTGGGTGACATCAGCAGCCTAGCCAAAATTGGGTATGTGAAATGTATGGGGTGTGAGTAACCTAAAAGCATTGCTCTCTACACAGTCAGACATGCATGCATACACACACACACACAGTTGGCAGGATGGGGGCTAGAACTCCCAACTATCTCCTTAATCACACTATGGCCATGCAATGTTATGGGACATGCTACGGAGATTACTCGGCTATGATCATCCCAGAGGTGCATTTCAAGTTGCGTGACATCAGCAGCCTTGCCATAGGAGGGTATTCAACTTGTAAGGGGTGTGAGTAGCCTAAAAAGCATTGCTTTCTACACAGTCAGTGACAGACAGACAGACATGCACACATATGCACACACAGACTCACACATGCACAGTTGCCACGTCTGGGGTTTGACCTCCTACCTAGCTACATTACACACTACAGCAATACGCAGTTACAGCATGCACTACAGAGATTACTGGGCTACAGCTCTCCCAGGGGAGTATTTCTAGGTGGGTGACATCAGCAGCCTTGCCAAAGCTGAGTATGTGGAATGTAAGGGGTGTGAGTAACGTAAAAGCATTGTTCTCTACACAGTCAGTGAGAGACAGACTCACACACACAAACAGTGACACACACTCACACACACAGTTGCCATGTCTGGGGTTAGAACTCCTACCTAACTAGTCTATCACACTACAGCAGTACACAGTTATGGATGTGCCACAGAGATTACTGGTCTACAAGTCTACCAAAGGTGTATTTCACATTAGATTACCTCAGCAGGCTTATCAGGGTACCGCTATGGGGTGGCCAGTGTGTGCATGGCCCATACGCCATTCATGTAGGGGTGACATGCCACAGGCAGCCACACATGGGGTCATATGTCACAGGTGCATGTCTAGGGCAACTAGCTGACTATGTCCTTGTACAGCCATGTTGCACAGCTGGCATGTGGACCACATAGTCTGTGGTGCTGACAGGTACTGGTCGTTAGTAACTGCAGTGTGTGACATCTGCAACTGATGTGTTTGTGGCCCTTTGGCTGTGTGCTCGGTGGGACAGGTCTGGATGGCTCCTTGTCATGGTCACCCTCTTCCACACATCTATATCCATCTACCTTTGGTGTATTATGGTGTGTTGTCCTTACATATATGTCTGTATACCTATCCACTGTGTGTGCAAGGCATGAGTGGTGCATACTGACATATGTCTGCAGTAACTATTGCAACCACTGGATATGTCTGGTCCGCTGGTATTTGCATACATGGCCTTCATGTGTTTAAGTGTGTGAGCATGCCCAGTATGACCTTTCAGTATGTTGATGACTGACATTGCCTTCATTTCTCCAAGTGTGTGAGCATGCCTAGTAAGGCTGTCTGTTATGCATGTATGGAACATGTCCGGTGGTTTGTACTGCACAGCTGACCTTTGTGTTGTACACCAACAGGTAGCATGCTGTGTCTGCAGGGTATCCACCGATCATTTGGCATTGACTGTTGCAACATATCTGTATAGCGGGGGATACACCTGACTATTTCTATGTTTCTATACAGGATTGGGGGGTGCGCACCTGACTGTTACTGTATTTCTATGTGTGGTGGGTGGCACACCTGACAGTTGTACACATTTGCTAGGACTGTACTGGTATGTCCTGTAGTCCAATTTTGTCAGTGGTCTTACCCATCATGCTGGCTACGCCATACCAGTGTACTTCCATTCTTATCTTTTGATTGCATACACATTATAGGTTCATAGGTTCATAGGTAGGTACTAGGCTATTGGCCCTAGGGCCTATATAAGCCTAGCCAAATGTACCCTGGTTTTCACCACCCAAGAAAATTATTTTCCTGTGCCACTGTCGAGCAGAGCCACAGAAGTGATCCCTGGGGTGAATTTCCTATCTCCCATCCAATCATCAAGATTTTTCTTGAAGAGTGCTAATGAGGAGCTTTGTTTGATATAGATAGGTAGTTTGTTCCAGAGTATGGGAAGTCTCTGGGACAGGAATCTATCCCTCCAGCATGTTCTGTTTATTGTGGTGACGAGGTTTAGGTCCCTAGAGCGTGTAGCTCGTAGGGATTGGGATTTCTTTAAGTGGAGCATGTCTAAAAGCTCTGGGATTGACATAGCTTTGTGTGTTAGGCAGAGATCGAGTAGGCGATATGCAACAGAGTAAAGCTGCAGTTAGTTTCTGACTTCCTAGCTGTCACAACTGACATCCCACTACCTGGCCTGCTGTGGTCTGTCTGTGTATGCCTGGGTAGGGGTTACCCATACCCCTCATTCAGAGGCCATAGTATGGCATTTGTTTGTGTTTGTCTACACCTGTCCTGCTGTCTGTGACTGTTGATGGGTATGTGACCCCCCCCTCCTGACTGGCATGTGTGAGTCACTTATCCTGTGTGTGTACCAGTATTGCGAGTGGTGCTGCAGGGCTGCCTATGTTGGCTGCACGTAGTACACTGCCTACACATGGTTAGGCAGAGGTAGTGTAATGTTTGGCATCCCTTTTACCGTATGTGAAAGTCATAGAGAGGTGCTATTCCCTGGTTCCCTCCCATGTCAGTGTATGTGCTATGCATTGCCTCTTTGTCAGGGCCTGGGCATACTGCACATGCCTCCTTCTGCCTTCTGGGGCAGGCTCAGGTTGTTCCTCCTCCAAGTCACTCTGTGCCTGTGCAAGCGTTGGCATTGGTAGGGGGCTATATAGCCCTGCTCCTTGCTGCTCCTGCTGCAGCTGTTTCTGCAGGATCATATTGTGTAGCATGGAACATACAAGGATGATTTGGGTACATGTAGTTGGTGAGTACTGCAAGGTTCCGCCGGATGTGTCCAGGCACTGGAACCATGACTTGAGCATCTCAAACACATGCTCTATTATGAATCTTGTTTGTGTGTGTGCCTCATTATGGAGTTCTTGTTTGAGTGTGTGTGCATTTCTGATGGGTGTCATCAGCCACGGCTCCAGTGCGTATCCAGCATCTCCCACTAGGTGACTATGTGGGATGTCCCCACTGGCAAATTTCTGGTACAGCTGTGCCAGATGCCAGATGTGGGAATCGTGATAACTTCCAGGGCAGCCAGCACACATGTTCAGTATCATGCTCTGGGCATCGCACATGACCTGGCAGTTGATGGAGGGAAAGCCCTTGTGGTTGATGTAGACTCTACCCTGCTCACGGGGTGGTACTTTGATGCATATGTGAATGCAGTCTATTGCACCCACTACCTCAGGGTGTTCCACTATTTGGTGGAAGAGACGCATACTGCTGGCCAATGGCTCATGGGTGAGGGGGAAATATATGTGCTCACCGACATGTGCTGCCAGTGCATCTAGGAAGTGGTGGAGTACCCTGGATGCTGATGCCTGTGAGATCCCCATCATATCCCCAGTTGGCCTTTGGAAGGTACCTGAAGCTAGTATTCTTAGGCCTACACATTCCTTCATTTTCACTGGGATGGGTTCCCCTCTGTTAGTTCTGTGTGTCAGGTGTGGCCGGCACAGCTCAACAATCTGCTGCAGGAGGTCCCTGTTCACCCTATAGTGCTCCACTATCTCCAGCTGATGTAGCCCTTGGTAGGTCACCCTGGGTCTGTACACTCTTCTCCGTCTCCTCACTGTGGGTTGGTCGGCAGCATTCCCATCCTCGTCACCCTCAGCCTCTTCCACAAGTTGTATGATAGTTATTGCAGCCCCTAACATTTTGCTGTTGTTAGTGTTACAAGTTCCCCGCTTGTTTACACCAGTGGTGTAGGGTGTGGGAAAAACCAGAGGGGTAAGTGTTTGCATAGTTTATAGTGGCATTCTGGGCTGGGCTGGTCTGCTGCCTATGTAATTGGCTGGTTCCGATCCATTTCACCTGGCAGCAAACCTAGTACCCCCTGATTAACTTCCTACTGCTCCTTTCCCTTCCCATTGCTTTTCTGATTCATCCTGGGGGCACGCCGCACAATTGATACTGCAATGTGCACACTGCTGCTATTTCCTGGGTTCACTTCCTTTATCTTCCTGTAGATCCCATTGTGCAGCGTGCACACCCACTTACACTGTGTTGTACGTACTGGGTAGGTTTAGACACAGTTCCTGGCTTTGCTTTGCTAAGCTGGATGCAACCCCGAGCCACAGTGCTCCAATCCACTGACAGTATGCCTGACACTTCCACACATTATGTCACCTACCTCCTAGTCTTGCACCCAGCTATTCATACTCATACACTGTTGGGACCTGCCTCACATGCTGGGGAAAACTGGGATTCACTATCTTTCCCCTCATTTGCATAGAATTGCCTGCTAATGCATAGTTACATGTGTCACACTGTGTACCCCCCCCAGCAACTACTACTCACTGGCCAGGTTGTCTTTTCCTGCCCTTGACTTGCATGGCAGAATACTGATTTTAGTTAGACTGTTTTTTTAGGTTTATTTTCTTATTTCCCCACTGGTCCCATTTGTGCGCTGCTGCCCTATGCTTCAACGGACGTGATCAGCGGACATATCATAAAAGTTGTATTTTGTACATTTGGCATTGTTTGCAATGCCAATGGCCTTCTACTTGGCCATTGGCATGCTTCCTCAATGCTATGCAGCCTTTATTTGGAGCTGTCATAGCTCTGTTTTGGAGTTTGCAGTACCGTACTCGGTTACTAACCGAGTACATTTCTGCATATTATGCTAGTCCTGCACACCCTGATTCCTGCTTCCTGGATGGCAAACTTACCTCATTTGCATGGTTTTCACCTGCAAATGGGGTGATTTGCATACGGGGGCTGGGGATGTGCAGCACTAGTGCTAAGCGCTCACGCACGTCAGACGTGCACATACGTGGATCGCTTGGCTGCCATATTGGCAAACTTTCATCTAACATTAATCATGCACGCCATGCAAGCTTTTGAGAATCCAGGGCATACTCTGTTTTAAATGTAGGAAATGGGCCATACACCGGTAATGGTAACACTGATATACTTGTGAAAACTATAATCACTAAAAACATGGTACTAATGATATGGCTATGGAACATGATGAATTTTCTGCAAGAAAAGTAGTCAGCTTTTTGCAATTATACTGCAGCAAAGTTAAGGTACAATATCCTAAATGCTGGCAGGATAGTGCAATTGAACATGGAAGGATTGAAGAACATTACTGTAAGAAAAAAGAAGAGAAAGACAGATGCTGACTACATGGCTAAAGCTGTGGATTTACAGTGCCAGCTGGATGAGAATTTAATACACATTGAAAACAGTGGGATTAATAAGATTAATGACGATGAAGATCTAACCTTTTTAACAATTGATAGAGCAGATATTACTGTATTAGAAGATGAAGATTCCAGAGCTGGTAAGCAAAGATATTCTTGTAATTGGTGATTCAATTATTAGAGGAACTGATACTTGTATTTGCAGAGAAGACAATGAACATCAAATTGTGTTATGCTTGCCAGGATCAAAAATAGAAGATGTGAGACAAGCCTTGGAATGCCTTAATGTAAGGAAGTACAGATCTGTTTTAATTCATGTCAGTACAAATGATCTCATTCACAAGGATTCTCTGACTGTAAGCAGGGAACTGACCACCCTCTTAGATAGTATAGCTTGTACCTGTATTAGGACATATTTTTCACATATCACCTATAGAAAGGATAGTAATGTCACCGTGAATGAAAATATTTTTTGGGTAAATTTCTACATGAAAAAAATGTCCTGTTTTAAAAAAATGGAAATGTGTAGAGCATCCAAACCTAGTTTGAGCACAGATGTGTTCAGACAGGATGGTGTGCATTTGTCAAGATCAGGGAAGATAATTTTTGCAGCAGATATTTTGAAATATTTAAACACTAGGCAGGATTTTTGCCAGGTTGAAAATTTAACATTTCACAGATAACAACATTTGATGCATCTCTGATGGTTGTTAATGCTAGGAGCTTTAATAATAAAGTTTTTTTATTGGAAAACTTGCTACGTTCCCACAACACTAATGTTGTTATTGTTTGTGAAACATGATTAAAGAACAATGACTGGAAACCAGTTCTGTCAGGGTATAAATGTTTTTACTGTAACAGACCTTCTAACAAAAAACAGGTGGAGGTTTTATGACGGGAATTAAAGATAGTTATGAGACCTGTGATTATTACGGGTTCCTATCAGATAGTCGAACTTCTGCACGTTCGAACCTCATATGGTCGAGACCATAAGTTCGAATTTGCAGAAATTTGAGTGTTTCAATGGAAAGCTCTGTAAGGGGAGGTTTCCATTTTGTTCAATGTGGTGCGATCTCAGAGTTGGTATATTTAAGTAGCAGGGGGTGTGGGGGGTGCAGGGGGGGCTTGCCCCCCAGCTTACAACAGTTTATTTTGTTTTCTTTTTTTTTTGTTTTTTTATTCATAGTCAATGTTTTTTAACTTCGAACAGGATGGTTCGAACATTCCGTGTTCGAAGTTATTAAACTTCGACTGCATAATATAAACCCATTATGCATGTTCAGTGATAACACCAATACATTAGACTATGTAACTGTGACAATAAAGGCAACCCTGGAACATATAACAATTATTGGAGTGTATAGACCATCAAAGTCAAGTGCACATGACCTAGAGGAAGTCATACATTTCTTGCATGAAACACAGGAGAGACGAATAATATTAGCTAGGGACTTAGGTTTAACAGAAACAGACTGGAATGATATTCATTCAATAACGTTGGTAAGGAAATTATTTACAATGTATATTCAGGAACAACAATTGCTTCAGATTGCAAACAAAGCTACCAGGGGACAGAACATACTAGGCAATGACATTGTTTGTGTTCCTAAGAAATTACTGTTACTTCAAGCCAAGTTTTACCACTGTTGATGTGCAGTGATCATGGAGTTGTAAAGGTTAATTAGTTGCTAGATAATTCTGCCAAAATGAAATCTAAACAGATGCACAGATGGTTAATTACAGATTATATGGAAGCAAAACAGTCACTATGTAAAACTAACCGGAGTGATGTCTTCAGTGGAAAAACTGCAGATGGAATGTGGAAAGTTTTGAAACAGAAATTGTTTGAGTGCAAAAAAAATCAAAAAAATTTTAACATCAGGAACTAGGCTTACAATGTCAGGGGGGGTATATTTCCATAAGAACAAGATATCTGATTAAAGTGAGAGTCAAAAATATAGGAAATGGAAGAGAGATCGAACTACAACTTTGAAAACTGAAATAAACAAGTTGGACAAACAGATTAAACATAGTGTGAGCCAAACTCAAGAAAAATTTGAAGAAAATTTATATAAATATATTGAGAATAATAGGAAATCTTTTTATAGGTACATAAGGTGTGGAAGGGGTAAGGATATACAAAACTGATAAACTATGTGCAGATTCTAAAATTTATTCTGAGACACAACAGATTATAGATATATTTACAAAATTTTATGTAAAATATTGTGGCTCCACAAAAGGGGTAATAAGTTGTCCTAGTGACATCCAGGTAACCCCAGATACTGGAATTAAATTAGGTTATATTAAAAAGAACTACACAAACTGGATCCCAACAAAGCACAACGAGGAGACGGAATTAGTAACAATGACCTGAGAACACTTCAGCAAGAACTTACAGTACCATTATATCTATTATTGACTAGGCCATATAAATATGGAGAAATTGCTCAAGATTGGAGACATGCAGTTATTAAACCTGTCTTTAAGGGAAAAGGGAGCAGGACAAACCCAGAGGCATATAGACCCTTAAGTCTACTTTCATGTTGTGGAAAAATAATGGGGAAGATAATATTGGATAAGTTATTATCAGAATTGGATAGGTTGGGACTTGAAACCATATATCAACATGCATATGTTGCAAATAGATCTATTATCACCTGTAATACAATGTTCTATAACAATATAATAATAGCTATGAATGAAAAAAAATGTGCTGTGATGTAATTTATATAGTTTTAACTTTAGCATTTGACAGGGTCATACACAGCACACTGATCAATAAATTAGAACAACTAGGTATTGATGTACTCTTGATAAGATGGATAGCTGCATGGCTTACAAATAGGACATGGCAAGTGTCATACAGCAACTGGATAGATGAAATCATTGGTTACAGTCAGGGTGTCACACGGAGCTCTCTCCTTGACCCTTACTTGTTTAGATTGTATTTTTCATAACTAACTTTTTCATCTGAGGTATTCTGCAGTCTATATGCAGATCACCTGCAATTGTATAAACTAATTGATTACATGTGTTACAGAGAAGGCATGTCTGCAAAATAACTTGACAAAATTGACCATTTGGACACAGGAGAATAATATGCCGATAAATACATAAAAAACTAGAAATATGAGATTTGGGAGATATATATTGAAAGGTGAATATTTAATAGAGCACACAGTGATTGAAACTGTAGACTCGTTTATGGACCTGGGTATATGGGTAGATCCAGCTATGACTTTTTTTAATTATATCAACCACTTGGTTAATGATAGTTCTAGAACAATAGGTTGTATAAATGATTTATAAAGTCTAGGAAATCAAAAATTAAGTCATTGTTTGTTAGTTATATTAGACCCAAACAAAAAAAAATATGGAGTAACAATTTGGAAACCCTATAAGAAAACAAACATGAGTAAACTGGAAAGAGTACAGTGGAAATATACCAAGAGCATCCATGGATGTGAAAATTTAAGTTATTATGAAAGATTAAAATATCTGAACTTGTACAGTGTCTCTTACAGATATCTAAGAGGAGATCTTATTCAGGTATATATAGGGCATTTAGAGACAACTACCTATGGGAATGTTTGGGGTAATCAAAAAGTACTAGAGAATCATCAGACAACATATGTAGAAGATTCTATAGGAATGAGAAATGTACTAATTGGTTCTCTGACAGAGTAGCTGATGCATGGAACAGAGTACCAAATTACATTAAAGCAAGTACTAGTTTAGATATTTTTAAGAACAGCCTGGACACTTATGGAAACAAGTACTTTGGTATATTGGCAAGCTAGAAGGGCATTAATGCCTGTGCTTGAAATATTTGTATGTATGTATGTATGTTTGTATGTATGTAAGTGCTATTAGATACTGGCAGTTTGGTCACATTAATAATGTTACAGTACCGGTGTAAATAGAAGATCCTTACTAAAAGACAGTTGAAGCATTTACATTCACCAAGATAGAAAACAAATATCCTATTACTCAGAAATGCAAGATGTTCTTGGAAAGCTATTTAACCATGTTGCTGTAGTTCCCCAGTTTAATGCATAATACGATAATAGTGAGATATTTTCCCTACTTCAGGGATTTATGGAGGCAATGGACCATCTTATCAGTGTGGGAGGAGAACCATCAAGTCAAATTAATAAAATCAAAGACACACTTCTTCCAAACTAGAAAAGGGGAGGCAGCTCACAGAATTGTTCTTAAGAGTATAGAAGTACAATAAAGACTAATAAATAGTGTTAGAAAGCCCCAACAGTACAATATTTGGTTAAAGTTACAGAGAGGAGAACCTGCAAATTTCAAAAACATATTTAAAAAATTATATCACAACATATTGTAAAGCATCCCACAGGATCAGCACTAACAGAATGAAGTAAGTTACATAGTAAACTATTGCAGAGTAAAAGTGTTGCGAAGCAGGAGATAAAAGTGACTAGTATAACTGAAAGAAAAGTCACTCACTGAGAGGATGTATTACAGAGTAATGAAGTCATTGTTAGTTTTGATAGCATATACTGTTGTCTAAATTGGTAGAATGTTCTATGACATTTAAAATATCATAGAATTGAATGCCCTAACTTGACATTCCCCAAAGGAAGCCTTTCCCATAAATTGGAGGACACAACCACATATTATTGCCTTTAATATTTCTATTATTGTACACTTGTTCAATTTTCCAGCATGGAGAACCAGAAACTATTTAATTTATTAGGCATTAGCCCCATTTTTGTTTTTATAAGAGGGACTAATATTGACAGTTTGTTAGAGAATGATCTAACAGAGAAAAACTGTCTTGGGAATTTAAATAATAGCAAGAAGGAATATGTATCACACAGAGCAAGTGGCAAATGCAGATTTATTAATAATTCTCCTTTTTTATAGCTAATATAGATAGGGTTTTTAGGGTAAATGGATATTTTAGTTGCCATACAAAAGGAGTGGTTTACCTAGCAAACTGCACCGGATGCCCTTGTTACAAATTTGGTGAGACAAAAGGGAGGTTATCTGATTTTATTTACTATTGTATATGCTATCAAAACTAGCAATGCTAAAATATTTACTAATCTAAAAAAAGTTTCACTTTTTGGTTAGATAAAAGTTTGTTATGGATAGCAGGGGTGAGAATGTTAATGCTTTGTTTGGAAGCAAAATATTCTCGTAATTTACTTCAGCAGTGATATTTTTAGCGCTACTGTTATTTTGAAAAGTGTGCTGAACCTTAGAGGTCAGAATTCACTGTTTTAATTGACTGTGATGGTCTTCAATGCATAAAGTACGAGTAGTGAATGTTATATTTTTGATAAAGTTCTGGATTAAATTTAGAACAAAATTGCTAAAAGTCAGTATCATGCTTGGTGATTACTTCAACAGTTTGGTCTTTTATCTGGTGACTTTTATTGGGAAGAAAAGACAACTCAGTTTAAAAATGTCACAAAACACTGTACCAATTTGGAAGATAGGTTGAAAGTGGCAACACCCATTGCACAAAAATACATTGATAGAACCCAAGCTACAGAATGGGTTTATCATAGAAAGTGAGAACAGGTGTTAGTTTTGGTCCCTTCTATAGAAAACACATTTTATCTTACTGATTGGATTCATTTGAATTAGCAGAAAATGATATAAACACTTATTTGTTTCTTAACCCATACTCTATGTATTGTTCTTGTGGTTTAGATAGCTGTGTTGTCTACTGAAGTGCAGATACAATTCACCAGGTATTTTAGTCAATGTTGCTACACTAACTACAACGGTTGATCATTCTTTTCTTGATTTCAGGATATTAATATGGTATATTAGTTCTGGTCTCTTACAAAATGGACATAACTACCATGAAATGGTCTAAACCAAAGATAAACTAACTATTCAATATAAATAAAAAATAAATGTACTTTTAACATACTATACTAAGAAGTACTGATGGAAGTTAGGAAAAGGCACTCTTATGCACATGATTCACAATAGCATTATCTGCTAGAAAGTAGACACTCAGGTGAAGGCCACAGTTCCATTTACAGTCTGCATACATGATAGCCTGTAGTGTGGATTCTCAGGCAGTATCGCTTTATGCCCAATTGGTTTGGATATTCAGATGCCAATCCAGTGGGTTTCAATGGACTGAGCTTTAAAACAGATACATTTTCTCATTTAAAACTTGTCTTTTATCTAATTTTATTTATTTTCTCATAATTCAACCTAAAAGCCTTAGTTAATATAGGGTCTATATTAAATCGCCGAAACGGCATTACAGCGAATGCCATTTTGCGAACACATATAGCCCGAAGTCTGAAAATAGCAAAGGCTTATGCCAGCAATTTTTTTCCCCAGGGAAAAAAATCGCTTGGCCTGAGCTGTAGCATTGCCTTTTACCCCACTGTAGTGCAATCTCGGTGATGGTATATTTAATTAGGGATGGTGTGGGAGGCACAGCACCCCATGTTGGGGGGTGTGGGGGGGCAAAGGCTCACATTTAGTCATGTTTTAAATTGTGTGTGTGTGTTTGTGTGTGTGTGTGTGTGTGTGTGTGTGTGTGTGTGTGTGTGTGTGTGTGTGTGTGTGTGTGTGTGTGTGTTTGCTGCTAGTGATTTCTTTCCCAGGGAAAGAAATCACTGTTTTGTTTAGTGTGTTTGGTCTTTATATGTCACTGAAGAGGCGTTCGATGTAACTCCTCTTGGTGATTTTAGTATAGACCCTTATTATAGATGTGTTCATTTTCCTTTTTATAAGAAATTGAAATCAGTGGAAGCCCTAGATGTTTGTATGCACACATGCAGTTTTGTGTATTTTTGTATGTTGTAAATGGCAACTCTGAAGCTAACCTGTCTATACAATTGCATGCAATTGTTCAAGATTGTTATATGAACTCGGAGCTTTTCTCCCTGGGCCTCCACCGAAAATGGGCTGTTACAGCCCAGTGGACTATCCTGGTAATCAAATGCCAATAAATAAATAAAATAAATATAAGACCTAGCTGTTCCATTAGTTATACATATCAAAAAATTATACTGTCTAGAATGAAATCATTCTTTAATTTCTATGGTATACAGAAGTATGTCTTATAATCTAACACATCTTCATTTCTAGTATTCATTACTGCTATTCTTTTAGTGGATATCCATATGCATATTTTTTAATGTTTTTCTTCTTCTATACTGGCTTACAAAAAAAGATCACTTGTTCTTGATTTTATATACTTTAATTTGCACGTTGAAAATTTCTTACATCTCCAGTCACTTTATACATATACCATCCAAACCTTATCTACTCACCTGTTTTAATTCAGATATGATTAATATATGCTACTGTTTCTATCAGTTCCTCCAATGTGGCACTTTTGGGAATGCTTAATCATCATTGCCCAGGTGGTTGAATCTTTCTTTGTTAAACCAAGCAGCCAAATATCATCCAGTGGACTTACCACCCTCTGGGCTTCAAAACAGATAAATGTTCTCATTTAAAATATATTTTTTAATCTGGTTGATTTAAATTTTCTCAAAATACAACTTAACAAGTCCTCAACTTATTATAGCTGAGTGATGCCGCCAGGCATTTCTACTGTTACAGGCTGATTTTACCGAGAGGTCAGAGTAATTAAATTGTGTGGATTTTTCGCCTGGTGGTTTTTTTATCTGGTTTTGTGCTTCGTGAATTTGTAGTTATATAGTTCTACTGTTACATCCTACTGATGTCTTTAGTCATCAGATATTTCTTGTTCATATTTGCATTAATAATTCTAAAATCATGCTATATATAATGAATTTAAATATTTTGTTTTAAAGCATAATTTGACCTGAGTCTAGTGCAGGTAAAGAAATATTAATTGTTCATATAATATTTATTTATATAGTTATACACTTCATGTTTTTAAGTACCACAGACAAAAGTTCTTACCATCATACGAAAGATCTCAGTTGGATGAACAAAATGCTGCTGACTGTATGTGTGTAACTCGAATGGTTGTTGATATATTGTAAATTGTTAACAAAATATTGCAGACTTAATAGTTACCGTGTTTACTGTGACTTCTAAAATCCATTTTTTTGACCTAGAACCTAAAGAATACTACTGCTATAAAAATAATTTGTGCTGAAGAGTTTACCATTTACATCTGTTTAGTAACCCCTATGGTTCCAGAGGTATGAACATTTGTTTGAAATGTGAGGACATAATCTGATTCTATAAAAAAGTTAGGATCCACCATTATAAGTTACAGTGCAAACTTCAGGAGCTCCAGTGAAGGCAATGAGTTAAACTAAATGTGTAATCCATGGCTGTAGCACTTTGGGGATGGTTATGTTTATTACTTATTTTGCTGGTTGTTTATTTTTTATGGTTGGAGAAAGACTGTGTAGAGGTTTTTCATTTGTTGCACCTTTCCGTCACTGGATTTCATTAAAGTAACATTCAGCGGATTATATAATTTTTCAATGAAGGTTCCAAGAGAATCTTCACATAGAACAAATGCATATATTAGATGAATAAATAAGTTATATTAACAGGTACAATGACTTCCAGATAGACTACATATAACCATAGTTTCACAGGCACACTTTGCAATGAGTTTATTATGTGCATTATGTAGAGATGAATTGAATTGTCTGAATACAAAGTGTTTGAATTTTTTTCATTTGTTAAAGGTAGTCACTGTAAGTGGGGATTCCTCTGCCTTCTTAAAGGTACAATGACACTGGAATTGTTAACTTCATGAGCAGACCTACACAAGATACAAACTTTGAACTCTGCCGCCACAGGAAAAACACTGCTTGTCTTCCTTTATTGTTTTGATAAAAGTGACATTTGAGCAAATGGTTTTAATTCAAGGTTTTGTTGACTACATTTCTTTTGATGAACTATCCTACATCCATCAGGCATTAATTCTGCAGTCTATATAATCTTTGATAACCATTTACCTTTTGCTGCAGTGGGTTCAACCCATTTCTACATGTAGTTCTTCTTAGTTATAGAAATAAAACTAATATCTGTCACATTCTTTCCCTGATTTTAGTAAGGTTAGTGCAAGGTCAACCTTTCTAACTTATATATATTTTCTATTTACCCTTTCAGTTATCCCACTGGTTGTGATCTTTCTCTTCATATATTTTTCAGAATCTTTTTGTTTATTTTTCTTCTGAATCTATCTCTTCTTTTCAAAACCACACATATTTATATTTTCATGTGCATCATCCACAGTTTTTAAACGAAAAAAGATATATTTCATTCAAGGGCATTCAGCCCACCTTCAACTTTAGCCTTCTTGTGTAGCCTTTTGGCTGCCTTATATGTCTGTCTTGGAAAACAGATTGACCATTCAGGCTGTCATGAGGGAGACAGGCCAGTTTAGTTAGGTACGGGAAGGGACATAATCACAGTAAAGAACACAAGCAGTTATCCTTTATTTCTAAAGCATTTGGATAATTAATTTCTTTGAAGTATATGAGCAGAAATATTATTATTTATAAATATTCACCTCACTCATTTTCAAAAGGTAAACAGCTTATAAATAACTTAAAAAACACAAGAGTCTGGCAATTTACAAACTATCTAC
This sequence comes from Protopterus annectens, assembly GCF_019279795.1. NCBI lineage: Eukaryota > Metazoa > Chordata > Ceratodontiformes > Protopteridae > Protopterus > Protopterus annectens. The sequence continues at coordinate 418,935,429 of NC_056735.1, forward strand.
AATTGTGTTGTAAAGTGGCAAATCTTTTTTTAAGTTGTCATCTGGGGCAAGCACCCTATTCATCCTGTCCTTCCTATGGCCTGGATATCAATATGGGAATGTATCCTCACAGGCCACACTTGCCACTTACTTTTTAGTCATGTGTGTAAGGGCTGTTTTTAGATGGATCTAATGACTTTTAGCCAGTAAGACTGTTATGGATGGCAGTCTTAGGTGGACATGATGTGTCCTCATGTGACATGTTGCCATGTTGGGTGAGTGTATTATGTACATACATTTGATGGTGTTAATAGAAGAATAGTGACCATTTAACATTTTTATTTGTTAACAGGATGGTTTGACAGTTTTCAGCCATAACCAAGGCCAATGACATAAGGTAAACATACCAGTGACATATATAACAGAGTATGGTACTTATATGTCTTATTAGATAATAAGCCGTGTCAAGTGTTAGTAGATAATTCTTTAAGGTCTAGAATTTTTTTTCAGTATAGGCAAAGTATACATACTAATGTTTTATTATATGTTATATATAACATGGTCTTACACCAAACAAGGTAATGCTTAAATAGCTAATGAGCTGGAACAACAGTAGAAGCATAATTGTATAATATATCTATAATAAAAGTTGATGCAAATATTATATGGAATACAAGACACAAAATCCTAAGGTCACACCTGAGGCTTTAAGTCAGGGGTCCAGCATTAAGGAGATGCTAACGCCAATGTTGAGAATTCATGGCTAAGGTGACTAACATTCTTCTTATTATTATTATTATTATTACTGCTGTTCTTGTTTTGTAGTCAATCTTCATTGGCCTATTCCCACTGTTTTCTCTACCATGAGTACACAGGAATATGTCACAGACAATGAGGAGGGGGTCACAGAATCAAGGCCTAGCAATCCTAACCAAAGCTAACAACATGTGGGGACAGCCAAAGGTACCAAAATAATAAATCCTTCATCATCCCAACTAGTATAGGAGACTGTGAACCATTTACTGCCAACCGGTCAGAGAACAGCATCCATCTTTTAGTACATCACCAATGGGTCCTGGGGGAATGTGAAACCACTGACCAGTCAGCCATCATCCCAAACTGGAAAGTCAGGCACCAGTTAGCAAACAGTTTAGATTCCGTGTAGAAATATGTTAGAATTATACTTTTTAGTTTTTTTTCTTATAGTGTGGTTAGTTGTTGAAAATCAAATTTATTTTGATCATGCAGGGATGCTTGTGTTGTCTTAAGCCCTCTGTGTGGGCTACCATATAAGTTTGTCTTCATTTCTATAAGCTACTGGTATTGTTTGTATTAACAGTTAAAGTAACAACTGAATATATAACACTCGACACAGCTTAAGACATTAGGTAATTTGCCAATCATTTCTACATGGCCTGCTTACTGTTGCCACCATCAGCACAATAATTCTTGTGATGTTCCTGGTGAACCATCTAATGTGCACTTTGATGTTTCTACTTCTATATCTACTTTTTATATTGTTCCTAACTTGATAAATATATATAGTGCTTGTAGGCCACGTGTACTTCATGATGTATTTATGTACAGCTTGTTCACACATCGCTCATTGATGTATGTGTGTGAACTTTGCCCCATACCCTCTCACTTACACTACTCTTTGATTCATATCTGTGTTCTTTATCAGCATCACTGTACTGCCTAGTTTGGTTACATGCTATTATCCATGAAATGTCACTTCCCTACTGCACTGTAAAGGATGACATGTCAAGCTGTGTATACGACTTCTTACCATGCAAACTTTGTATGTCTTTGATTCCTAGTCAGTGGCATTTGTTGTCAGCATACTTGTTTTATATAATTGTTCTCAGTGCTTCATTATTAGCAAGTATTTTCTATTGAAAAGATGATATATTAGCTTCAAAACAATTATTTTTAATTAAATTAGAGCTAGAGGCTAACCTATCATTTAAAAAGGTCATTTTATTACAAAGTACATTTAGGTATACTGTTTCCACACAGTTTTCTTAATGTTTACAGTTTTCATTTTTCCAAAGTTGTCCAAAAGTATTTTAAAAAGTCTGTTGGCTTGCAGTTCTAAAGTCATAATTCTTTTACATCTGAAACCTTAATATTTGGCAATGTCATGAGACTGCAGACCATTAAAAGGCAATCTGTCATCTCTTCTAAGAATGTTTGGTATGACAAAATTAAGATGATTTTGTCCATGATGGGAATAACTGTAATGGCTGATAAAAAGAGAGGAAAAAATGTTATGCAATTGGAAATATGCTACAATAATTTTAATCACTTAAGAATATGTTCCTTTTTTCAAGGTTTCATAGAAATCTACACTCAGTTCAAGGAATTCCAACATGTTAAATTGTACAGAAATTCTGCTTTATGCATTTGTTGGCAAGTTTAACGACTGTATAACCTACTTTCATTGCCTCTGTCTATATCTGGAAACCAGACTTTTTCTCTCAGCAGATCTTTCCTTCTCATAATTCCTTGATGAGCCTCCTGAGCTAGCTTTAAAGCTTACAAGGTAAGTCATCTTATTTTAAAACAAAGCCGTACAGTATACATGCTGCAGATATAAACCTATTTAAAATATGTATTTCAATGTAATTTTATTGTTCTATGCAACATTATAGGGTGAGGAGAGGAGACAGCATAGCCTTTTGCGAGCCTGTTGCTCTTTTTTTGTTTTAACAACTCTGTGTTAAAGTAAAATGTAGCAAGCAGACACTGTTGAACTATAATATATATGTATCTCTCTCTCCCTCTCTCTGTATATATATATATATATATATATATATATATATATATATAAGGGATTCTCTTTGACATTGGAATGAAACAGATTTGCAAGTGTCTATCTGATTAAGTGGAAGATGAGTTTTCCAGAGACTATTTGCTTTCTTCTAAGTAGTGCTTGAGTGCTATCTATAGGATTCAAGTGTACATGATAGCACATTTACTGATATGACAGACACTGCTACAGTAGAATTTGGGAACAGAAGTGCCGATTTTACAAGATACATTATTCATGATGTTTTTGTGTTTTTTTTTTTTTTTTAGCAACTACAAAATTTTGACACATCATAACCTGGCATTTTGTTTCTACGATTTCTTTGTGCAAGTGACTCAAAAGAGAAAAGTATTATGACCAGAAATACTAGTAGAATAATAATTTATATCTCTTTGGGTAACAGTAGCAGGACTGAAACTTTTTATATGTCTCAGCATTGCTTTACCTGTGGTTAAGTCATACAAAATTATTGGACAAGTAATTTAAGCAAACTTGAGAGAGAAAGAGAGAGAGAGAGCGAGAGAGAAAGTGCTGTAATATCCAGATCTATGGTTCTTAGCTGTAGGAAGAGTGTTCAGAGTGCAACTGATATGACAGATTTACTTTATGAAATAACCTAGATCCCATTCATCTGTTTATATGTGTATGCTGTCAGTTATTTATAATTAATTACTTAATTACTTACTTTAATTAATTAATTATGCACATATTTAGCTATTAACTATCTAAGTGATCTGGTATAAAATGAACACTTTACAGCCACTACTTACACCAAAATACACATAAATGAAAGAGTACATTTATAACACAAACAGTAATACAGTCTAGGATGACTGCAGTCAAAAGACACAACTATGGAACTGTATGTAGTACAAAGAGTATGTGAAAAGATGCAGTTATAGCTGATTGAAGAACTGTTACACAATGAGCTAATAGTCCATTATAAGGAAGCATGTGATTATCAATGATTTTCATAATGTACTACAGCTATACTACACAGATCCTTTGCAGTAAAACAGAGAATGCATCAACAGAGCCTGTTAATAACATCTGTTATGCTGTTTTTGCTAGTTGCAGTCACAACTGGGGTAATTCCTTAAACAATAATGTCAATCCTTTACTGTATTCTATGCACTCATGAAATGCAAACCTTTGGTATAAAACCATGAAGTCATCTGATCTGATTGACGTATATCCTTACCTCTGTTTTTTTTCATCAACTCAAATGAGATAGGCATGCAGACATAAATAATGAATAGATGAAGAATACAGCAGATTCTGGATGAGAAGAACATTGACAATATATCATATATGGCCTTGTTTGATAACTTCTGGCTGCCTTCCTTCACCAATAATAGTTATGGAGTTCTGTACTACGTTTGCTCTTCTGACTACTGGTCCAGAAGACCTAACTCAGTAGTTGGTCAGAATCATCAATATGGAAGAGTCAAACGTTTTGATAGAAAAGATGCCATACAGTATTAGCAAAGTACAAAGCTTTTTTTCCCTACCAGCGCGCATAGTCATAAAGCTCACACCAAAAAGACATTCTGCCCGATTCAACATTTTAAAATGCTGTTGAGACTCAATCTGTTTAAGTGGAGGCCCAAGCAAGTTCAGAAACATTGTTTGCTTAAAATATTATACTGCTGTATGTGTCATAAAATTAAGCTACTTGAAAAAACATTACTGTGTGTGTGCAAGTGCGTGTTTGTGTGTGTGTGTGTGTGTGTGTGTGTGTGTGTGTGTGTGTGTGCGTGTGTGTGTGTGTCTGTACCTCAGGGTAGATTTTAATGGTCAACAGTCATGTTCAGAAGGCTGCTGGGAGCCAGAGTAAATAAAACTTCAGGTTATACATGTGTTCAGTATCATGGAATCCTTGCTGGCTACTGCAGACAGTGAGATCACAGCTGTAATGATTGATTGTTAAGCCTTGATTACATAAGAACAGAACAAGATGCATTTTTTTCTGCATCTGCATGTCTGACAGCCTTCCAAAGCTTAATGAATCAGTCATTTCTATGTTTCCAAGTTTTTATGTCTAAATACTGGTACAATTCCTGCAATCAGTACATCATACTATCTTATTAAATGTGCATTACAATTCCTTTGAGCTATCTTTCAGATGAAAGCTATGAGTGAACATTAATATTTTGGCAGATTAAAAAAAAGGGAAAAAAAAGTAAGTTAACAGTGATCATCCTGGAAAAAGTAAAGTGACTGTGACTAAATGCAGTAGAAGCAGAAATTAATTAATTTTCTTTGGTTCAAGGGTTATAAGGTATGTTGCTGACAGTTTGCTCTGCCCATTTTACTTTAGAGATATCACCTATGTGTACTGCGAGCGATGAAGCTGTGAACATGGAAAGTCATTTCTGACATGCTTAGAATAGTGAATGATGTAAAAAAACTATGTAGACCACTGACTTTCTAATAAAAATAAAAATTTAAGCCAGAGTTGTTCACTGACATTTTAAAATAAAAAAAGTCAGTGTTGAGGATTATATATAGGTTATAGAAGACATATCTAACAAGGACTGCCTGGTCTCCTTGGAGAAGGATGCATACCCGTAGCGACCATTATAATATTTTCATATTTCTGATTTTGTTCCTCTCAAGTTGCTATTCAAAGTCTGTTACATACCTCTCAACTGTGCAGATTTTTGCAGAATGCCCAGATTTTTGCCTCCTATTTTTGGTCTGTTCCTCATAAAATTTGTGGTATTCTGACAAATCACTGGTGATTGAAGTCACTAAATAATGGCATACATTTGATTTTCAGACTTCACAGCCTTCATAAAATGCATGCTAACACAAATCCTATTATTCTAATCATGTTCTAAGTTTATAAGAGCAATATTTAAAATCTGTCCCTATTTTTGGGCCTTTGTCCTCCCCATTATTTTAGGCTTTGTCCAGATTTATTGTGTTAAGAGGTTGAGAGGTATGGTCTGTTACCATGTTTTTATTTCTAAAGGATCCTTGCTGAGGTTCCACCAATGCTCACTGCAGGCCCAAGGTACAGATTTCATTTACTAAAACAAGTTTAGAATAATTTTTTTCAGCAAATGTATTAACAACACAAGGGTGAAATATTCAGTCCACCATTTACTTTCTGCTGCGGCATTTACTCATGTTAAGTTATTATCTTGCTAGAGTCCATTGAGAAGCTGTAGCTTGCTTTTGACACGTAAAATTAGTTCTGTTCTGTGTTATGTACTTATAATTAAGGACATGGCAATAATCATCATGTAAACATTAAAACAATAAATAGTAAATGCAAAACCATAAAACAAGTTCACTATATATTTGATTCATGCAGGCAGTAAAACAAAAATAACTTATGACTAAACAGATATATTAGAACAATATAGTATAATTTGGCAAGTAATATAACAGAAAGAATAGGTGAACGAGCAATATTCTTTCTGAGAAGATGATGTCATTACATCTCTCTTTTTTAATTTTTTTCATATGCTTAGGGTTTCTAATACCATTACAGGAATGAACACCATTTCTGTGTCAACGTAAAATTAAAGTTCACAAAATCAGTATTGATTCAGTTTTTGAGGATTCCCAAGCCTTCTCTTCTCAGTGCACAAAGTACCCTGAAATGAAGCCTTCTGTTGTTTGCTTGGAGTTGTCTCTACTGCTACCATCTTTAAGTATGCTTGATTTTTTTTTATTAACCGTATTGTTCCTATTCCTAGTTAAACTACCTGAATGTATTTTCTTCCCATTGCTCTTGAATATTAAGCTATTTTATAACTCAATGGCTGTTAGTACATAACACGATATAGTTGGTAGGTGAAATTATTTCAATAGTAAATGCTACTTTTCCCGTTTTCTTTGATTACAACATCTGGTTTTCTTGCCTTTACTTTCTTGACATTTGGTATTGGATGATCCCACGTGACTAATGTGACAGTTAAAGTAGCTCTTTGTCGTTCAAGCATCCAATGCTTTTCAGTTACCTCTATGTTGTAGTATTTGCACAATCCACACATTACTGTGCTTTTCAGTGTACTGACTGTTGGTACCTCTTGTTCTACACTACAGATCTGCAAGTGTTTCCAGTTCTGTACTACAGATGTGCAACCATTTCTAGTTCTGTACTACAGATGTGCAACAGTTTCTCCTTTTCTACTACAGAATCTACACTTATTTGTATTTCCAGGATTTTCTGTAGATTTTGTAAACCACTGTGCACACAATCCATTGTCTCGAGCTGCCAATGTTAACCTTTCATCTTTTTGGTATAAATTCACCTCTCCTTAACCATTTATGCATAAATTGTTGATAAACAACATGTGTTTATTTCATCTCTTCTGTATATTTGTCACTATATTTGTGGGCTTTTCAGTTTTCTTTCCTTTTCCACAGGTTATGATCTTTAAATTCTTTGTTTTGTTTTTGGAATTTTCTGTTGTTGCCTGTTTTTGTCGACTTCAGGTTTGATTACCATGCTTCTAATAGTTTGAGCAAAGATGTCATCTTACGCTTGTTTTTTTTTTCATAGTTTATAAGTTTCATTGTACGTGGTTCTGATAAAGACAGTAAATGTGAATCCAGTCCCATGATTGCACACTTATACATATAATTCATTTCTAGGAGGCCCATATCTCCTTAAGCCCAAGGGATACCAATCTTGTCATCTTGCCATGCATTGGTTTATGTATATATATAATTATATATATATATATATATATATATATATATATATATATATATATAGAGAGAGAGAGAGAGATGTGTGCATGTGTGTGTGTTTGTAAGTGTGTGTGTGTGTGTGTGTGTGTGTGTGTGTGTGTGTGTGTGTGTGTGTGTGTGTGTGTGTGTGTGTGTGTGTGTGTGTGTGTGTGTGTGTGTGTGTATATATCACCTAATAAGTATGAAAAAGTGTTTTTGTTTTCCTGTTTAACCAATCCAACACTTTTTTCAGGCCATTCAGTCAGATCAAAACTGTAAATTAGAATAGGAACAGAAGCTGATTTGTAGCTTGAATATAATATGAATTATGGATGTAATGTGCTTGTAGTCTTCTAAAATATTCTTTACAATGCCTAAATCTAACTTGCCCTTGCTGTATTGCTTATACTTCCTCTATTTGTAGGTATTTGGTACACCTTACAACTTATAGACAAAAGTCAAAACAATTTGATGCCAGTAATTTTTGAACCCGAACTGCTAGTAAAATATAATAAGGCTTTTCTATACAAATTTTCTGCTTAAATGTAATATTAAATTACAACAAAAGTAAATTTATACTGTATTAAAATAGACCCATAAAATGTTTTTTTTTTTCGGACAAATACATGCATTTTGTTATCTTTTGCAGTTTCATGTGTCATGTGTTACATTTTGTGTGATGGTATGCATTTTTCTGGGCTGCTGGTATTTTGAAATTATTTAATATATTAATGGTGCACATTTTCAAAAATAAATATATTAATGGTGCACATCTTCAAAAATAAATTTTAAGGCAAGACACCATATCTCTAGCAGACACAGTGATTACTGATAGTTTTCTTTTCTCAAGAAAAGCCCTTTCACATAGTGGCAATTATATTTTGAAAAACTGACATAACAAAATACAGAAATATTGATTAGTGTTATAAATATGGATAACATATGGATATATTCAGACGTCAACATGATACATATTAAGTATGATACCCATTTTTGTCCACCATGGTTTGCCATTTCATATAATGCCATGATATTTCTTGAAAGTAGCATGGCATTTAAATTCTTAACAAAAATATGCAAATCCCACATATGTCAAAAGTATGTATGTAAAGCAGTTAATATAGGAGGACTTGTACATGCTGCCTGTAAACTGCTTGTATGCTTTCTAGACAGTCACATGATGCAAATAAACCATATTTTCCAGTAATTAATGCACAGTGATTATTAAATATAAAATTAAGTCCTTGGATGGATACTAAACTTGAGAGTAATGTGAAAGGCTGAGGCAAAAGAGAAAAGGCTCATGATAGAAAGATTCAAAGTGTAGTTAAGGAAAGAAAATAGTTAAACAAGATAAAACAGGATAATGTCTGTCACACACACACACTCACACACACTCACACACACACACACACACACACACACACACACACACACACACACACACACACACACACATATCTGTCTCTCATTCTCTCTCTCTCTCTCTATATATATATATATATATATATATATATGTATATATATATATATATATGTATATATACACATATATATACATTTTTCCCATGGCACTCATGGTAATTAAACTATGAAACTATTCACTTTTTTATTTCCCTGAAGTGTTAGTTATAATTGCATTTTATGTCATTCAGTATCAGTTCAAATAGTCTGGACAAATTAACCTTAAGGAATATAGCAGAAAAAGTAAGTGAACTGGTTTTGCTTGATTTCTGAGCCCATGGTGAGGGAAGTACTAAAATGCAAAGCTACTGTGGAATATTTTGATATAATTAGTAAGATCTTCCACTGCTGTCCTCACAGAATATAGCTCTAGCAGCTATAAACAACTGTTTTATTTATTGCCAATGCCAGGAAGTACAGCTGTGGATGGACCCTATGGAAGCATCCAGCATATTTTCCTGTTGCCCATATTTTGTTCCCAGTAAAGAAATGGATCATAAAACTTTGGCAAAGCTTCACAGCCTAACATTCTCTCTGTCAGATATTCTAAACAATTCAAACTTCAGCACGCTTAAAGTTATATTTTCAAAATGGAAACATGAATTGTGTACATAGCTGTAAATGCAAAAGCAGAATTAAAGTTATTGCATATCTCAGAACTCTTGCCATTTGAGGAGGAAAAGAGACAGTCTCTGGTTATTTTCCTGACACACTAGCAGCTTGGAGGAGTATAATAAGAGGCACATACTTTGCAGTAAGTCCAGTTTATATTATTCACTAGATGGCAGGGGACCACATGGAGCTCTTAGTTCTTTTCTTAAGATGTATTGTATTATTCAGTTATCAATTATTACTTTGTTCATAACTTTACACTTATATCCAATGAGTGGTGTTTGAATGGTGTGTCTGGGAATATCTCAAACTGATTCCACTATGGAAAAAGATAATTTTTTTTAGATACTTCTATGTCGTGAAGAGTCTTAATATGTATATGCACATACGGTGCTAATATTACTGATGACATGTTTCAAAAAACAAATTAGAAATGTCATTATAATTATGTCAAGGTGTTCATGGCATAGTTAGCAAATGTTGATTTCCAGTACTGATGTTTAACATGCATGCATCCAGGGAACACAGATAGGCACACATATCATATGCATATAGGATATGATATGATGTAAAATAATATATTATAATATAATATAGTGTAACATAATATACACACATTTATTTATCACCCAGTTATTACTGTGTGTTAGCAAGAGTTTATGCCATCTCATAAAATGTAAGGATAGGAGAACTGCTGCACATTAATACCTGACGTACTTCCTTACCTAAAGTAAAAATATGATTTTCCATTCCTACTCCTAGCAGAATCAATGCTCTTTTTTGATTTCTCAAAGCTATATTTCTCAAACAGTAAGTCCAAGTTTCTAACAGCACTTTATTGGTGGACAGAACAGTTATGCTGTGGTTCATTTATCCAGTGAAAAAAATTAGGCAATAAAGACAAATGCGCATAACATTAAAGGCTTCAACCTGTATTTGTGTGTGTGTGTGTGTGTGTGTGTGTGTGTGTGTGTGTGTGTGTGTGTGTGTGTGTGTGTGTGTGTGTGTGTGTGTGTGTGTGTGTGTGTGTGTGTGTGTGTGTGTGTGTGTGTGTGTGTGAGTGTGTGTGTGTGTGTGTGTGTGTGTGTGTGTGTGTGTGTGTGTGTGTGTGTGTGTGTGTGGTGATCAGTATCTATCCATGTACTGAAATCTGTCTTTACTAAAAGACTGCATTTTGTGAGACATGACTGAGAAAATTAAATAACACCTTTTTGTTCTTCTTTTACCTTCAGAAGATAAAAATAGTGCCCTATCAAAATTACCAATAAGAAGTTAACAATCATATTGTTTTCTTGCATTTGTTTTAATGGCTGACAAAGTTAACTATTTAACCTACATAACATAGGTTCATAGGTGTGTACTAGGCTAATGGCCCTGGAGCCTTTACAAGCCTAGCCCATTGAAGTGCCCTGGCATGCCCAATGTTAGTTCCCAGTGCCTCTATCAGGTAGAGCCACTGGAGTGATCCCCAGGGTGAACTTTCTATTACCCATCCACTCATCAAGATTTCTCTTGAAGAGGGACAGCGAGGTGCTCTGCTTGACATGTATGGGAAGTCTATTCTAGAGCATGGGCAGTCTCTGGGTGAGGAACCTGTCCCTCCAGCATGTTCTGTTGATTGTGGTAATGAGGTTGAGGTCTCTGGAGCATGTGGTGTGGAGGGATTGGGATTTCTTTAGATGTAGCATTTCTAACAGAGCTGGGTCAGACATGGCTTTGTAAGTCAGGCAAAGATCACATATAAGTAGGCAGTATGAGACAGAGAATATCTGGAGTCTTTTGATTCTGTCCATGTAGGAATTGTGTTTAACGCCTAGGATCCTCTTCATGAAGTACGTCTGTGGCCTCTCCAGCTTTTGCAGGTGTCTATTGAGGTACATGACAAATTGGTCTAATGAGAGAAGAGTAGAGAGAGATGATGACCTCTTTCCTCCTGGATACAAAACCCTTGGTAATGAGATGTGCCACACAGAAGGACTTTCTGACCACAGTGGCAATGTGGTGGTCGAAAGAGAGGCTGCTGTTAACCTGCGTCCCCAGATCTGTTATAACGCCTTCAGTGTTCAGTGGGCTCCCATCGATGTGGTAATTAGTGGGAAATGAGATTTTACCAAAGGGGTTGACAAGACATTTTTTGGCATTAAACTTAAGGCAGTTGTTTCAACACCAGTCACTGGTCTCAGTGAGGCCTTTCTGTAGGATGTCTGCATCACTTGGGGAGATAATAATGGCTCCCAGTTTGCAGTCATCTGTGAACTTGGTCAGCCAGAGTCCCTTTGTGTTGGTCTGGACTTCTGAGAAGTAGATGCTAAACAGAAGAGGACCCAGGACTGATCCCTGTGGGACTCCACTCGTGACTGGTCGGCAGTCTGATTTGGAGTCTACTACTTTCACACTGTGTGCTCTATCTGTGAGCCAGTTTGCAACCCACCTAGTGATATAGGGGTTGATGCCTAGTTTGATGAGTTTATGAATAATTCCTGAGTAAGGAATGGTCTCAAAGGCCTTGGCCAGATTAAGGTAGGCTGAATGCACTGCCTGACCTTCATCCACAGCCCTGGTGACTGACTCAAATAAGTCAACCAGGTTGAGCAGGCATGATCTCCTTTTCACAAAGCCAAATTGCATGAGGTCTAGAGTTTGGAGATTTCCTATATCTTTGTTAATCAGGTCCATGATGATGCGTTCCATAGCTTTACATATCAGACTCATCAGGCTAATGGGGTGATAATTCCCAGGGTCTGTAGTTACTCCCCCTTTATGGAGAGGGGATGACTGTAGCAGTACGCCATTCAGTAGGGATAAAGCCTGAGGTGAGACTGTGACTGTACAGGGCACACAGATGTGGTACCAGTTCACTTTGTTGTTTCATGTAGACCACATCCAGGGATATTATCAGGTCCCATGGAAGCTGTATTCTTGGCCTTGGACAATGCAGCTTTAACCTGTGCTGCAGTAATGCTGGGTACCTGGCATTCTTTTGGTATTGTGATTGGTCCTTTAGGGGGGATAGAGGGGTAAAGTTGGCACTGAATCTGTTGGCCATTACGTTGGCAATATCTGTTGGCTCAGTATAGGAGGTACCATTGTGCAGTAACTCAGAGCATATCTGGGTATTGCTGTGGAGGTTCTTGATATAACTATATAAGGTTTTGTGATTGTTTTTAGTGTCTGTGGCAATTCTGCTTTCATAGCTGGCTTTAGGGGATTTGATGAGGGATCTTAACTTTTTGTTGAGGCTAATAAGGGAGTTTTTCCAGTCTTGGGACTTCACCTTTTTCTGCAACAGTTTCATCCTTCTGTTGTAGAATTTATTAATAGCAAGGGACCACCTGATTGGCTTCCTTTTTGTGGAGGAGAGCACCTTGGTTCTGTTGGGTATGGCTATTTCCATGCATTTATGCACATGTTCATACAGTGTACTGGTGTATGATTTGGCAGTCATGCAACTATTTTCCAATGGCATGGGTGCCGTGAAGTTAGCCACCTCTGTTTGTAGGAGCCCAAAGTTAGCTTTGGAGAAGCTTTTCAATGTGGTTACCTTTGCGGGGGGTGTGGGTGAGATGTGGATTTCCATGGTGATTAGTTTATGGTCAGATCTGACCAAGGAGGGATTGACTACTGGTGTAGAGCAACAGTCACTCATGTTAGTAATAACCAGGTCAAGGATGTTGCTTCCTCTAGTGGGGGTCAGAATGAGCTGGTCCAGGGCATTGGAATTGATGAATTCCAGGAAGTGTTGGGCCAGTGCATTGGTGCTTAAGTAGTTTTCCCAGTTGATGGAGGGGTAGTTGAAGTCTCCTAGCATGAGAGTGTTGGGTTGGACATTGATAGATTCCAGGGTGCTTAGGAACATGGAGTGAGAGTCTAGGGAGATGTTTTTTACATCACAGTGTCAGGAGATCACAGAAGGGCTTGGAAATCTATACATGCTACTGTGCATGCCAGGCAGTCTGTAGATGGTAAGTTTTTTTTTTAAGTGTGTGTGTGTGTGTGTGTGTGTGTGTGTGTGTGTGTGTGTGTGTGTGTGTGTGTGTGTGTGTGTGTGTGTATGTGTGTGTGTGTATGTGTGTACATCTGGTAAGGGCAGGACCAGATCCAGCACAAGGTGACCTAAACAGCTGCCTAGGGCTTATGCTAACGGGGTTCTGGCTACAACATTAAATTAAAAAAAAGAAATGTTTTCTTGTTTTTCTGAGCAACCATGTACTGTTGCTTCATGAATAAAAACATACAAAAAGTTTTCCTGTGACTATGTACTGTTGCAAAACTAAAGTGCAGCAAAAAGCAGGTGTTAATAGAATCAGCAGAGTACAAGCAGTGTTTTGAGTGCGACTGTGTTTACAGAATCAGCAGTCAGTTTGAGTGCTGCTGTGTTAACGGAAGCAGCAGGTATATTAAATTTACATTAGAAAGACAAGTTACTCTGCATGTATGACATGTCATGAAGTAAGTGTGTGTGTGTGTGTGTGTGTGTGTGTGTGTGTGTGTGTGTGTGTGTGTGTGTAATGCCCCACTTAATTATGGGGCTTGTCAGAATCAAAGTCTGTACCTTAGGTGCAGTGGGTAACAGCCTTAATCCAACTGTCAGACCCAGTTTCATGTTGATGTAAAATCTGTTCTGTTAACTTTTTAAGTGGTTTTGAATAGTCTGTCAGAGAAGACATGGGGAAGTCAAACTGAGGTGCAGGTGTCATGTAAGCATGTAACCCCCCCACAAAATAAAACACTACACTATATGCAGTAATATTTCTGATTTGTGTATATCTTGTGGGTTGTTGAACAAACGCAGCATCATTTATATTGTTTCTAATACAGAATTAATTCATTAATATTCTAAACATGTTGTATTTTAGTAATACACGTTTGCAGTATCTGCTTTAGAGACTGCAGCAAATGAAAAAGTTTTAACATTTGTCAAATCATGTAGGCTGCATCATTTATAGTGATGATTAGAACTGTCTGGTCTTCAGCATCCCTTATGCAGTTGTTGTTGTATACTGTTGTGGTATAGTCTTCGCTACAAGATTAGACTGTAAAGGATTTTTGCATTTAGGTAAAGGATGTTAGTCTACCAGTTAGCAAAGAGGACTAAAGCTCTGACTAGTTAATGCGCTGCTTGTCCTGTGTGACATTGAGCAAGTTATTTAACCAGAAAAGGCTTTGAAACACTTAAGAATTTGTGCTAGGTTTCTTAATGATTTCTAGAACTGCATGTTTAGTAACTACAAACCTGTTGTCATTGTTTGTCAGACATTTCCTACTGTGCAGCTGATCTCATTCAGGAAATGTAATGGCGATGTCACCCGCAGACTATTTTTAATGCAGTACAGGCAATTTATTCTTCAAGGGCAGCAGGTACTGCATTTGGAGATGAAACCCTTAAATAAAAAGTTTGCCAGTAGCAACTGCTGCATTAATAATAGCTATCTTTAATGTGGAATTATTCAGATGACTTTTACTTCTGTATATTGACTTAGCATATGTTATAAGGTGGTTATTGATTTTTCTTATGCTCTTAAAAATACTCTTCTTTTCAAAATGTGCTATACATGGTGGATCTTATGGTGCAATGTTAAAGATCTTTATACAATTTTAGGTAGTTCATTCAAAGCTGCCAGTAAAGTACATGTAATCTATTTCTTCTTATCAATAATAGTGTACACAGTCAACAGAGTGGTTATAACTGCTGGTGGGGGTGGAGGGCTTTATGTGGATAAAAGTACCTTATGGTCTTATCATTTGGTCATTTTTAAACTGTCAAGCTGGCTTTGCAAGATGTGTGTTTATGTGTGCAAGAATTAAGTTGGAATACTATGGCTAGTGTGAGTTTGTGTGAAACAAAATTGAAATATGTGACTTTGATCATTATTATTGTTATTACATTTTTGACACCGGCATCTGAGAATGATGTAGTCAACATTGCAGCCATAATTCCAGGCTTTGGGGAGATGTATGTGGTCATGAATGTGCACACAGTTTGCCACTAGCCAGATGCATTTTCAATGACTGTATCTTTCAAGGAAGAGACGTTTACTGTTGCTCATGCTAAGTTTGTTTTCTGTGTGAGACTATTTTGTTTTCTTTAAAAAAAATCAGTTTTGTCACTGTAAAATTTGAAATATAGGTTTTAAATCAAATCTCTGTAGACACAGTAAAAGCAAAGAAGAAAATAGTATGCATACTAACAGGTTTGAACAGTGTTTATAGTAATTAGGGAGGGACAGCCAAGTAAAGGGTCATTGGAATGTTTGTGTGTGAGAGGGGATAGTCCATTACCATGTCTAGGGCCCCATTTGACTTTAGCCTCTGGATCAGGAGGAAGTTGTAATAAGTTGACTGCATGCTTCTGACAAGAGTGCAAAGAACAAAATTACTATGGCTATTATTTATGTGTTGCTTCATTTGCTAGATCACAATCAGACATTTGAGGTAAACAACCAACAGAGCGCCTATAATTGCCGGGGATGTCGGCTTCCTGTCGATAAAAGGGACTGACTTTACTGTTATTTGCTCATTTTAAATATTCGTTATTCTGACTTTACAGAACTAATGTATATTTGTGTGATCCAAGCTGTAATACTTTACTGTGGCTACTGTTGGTGTGAGACAAAGAAGAAAATTACTGTGTTATTATTTTTAATTATGATCAGACATCATCTAAGTTGTTGTGGTCAAGGAAGTGTGTATAATTGTTGGCTAATCTGGCTCTCTATGGATGAAAGTGAATGATTCTGCTATCATTTGCTCCTGCTAAATGGTCTTGTTCTGGCTTTTTAGGACTAATGTTAATTTCTGCAAATCAAGTTGGAATATTTTATTCTAGCTACTATTTGTGTTAAAGTTGACTTACAGTACTGCAGTATTTATCTTTTAATCACAATCAGACATCTGAAGTGTACACAGTCAATAAAGTGGCTTGCACAGGGTCTGTCTGTGGATAAACATGACTAAACCTATTGTCATTTGTTCATGCGGAACAATTATTATAGTATCATGCTCTACTGACTGAGCTAGCTGGGCTACTAAGTCAGAGCACAATGGACTTGAACACATTAACCTCTTCACTGACATTCAACCAAAGACTGCATTAACAAGATGAGCCATAGAAGCAGTCACAATTCAGCCTGAACTTTATTGGTGAGGCAGCCAAGTCTTAACCACTACATCATGAGGTCCCCCATCAGTCTTAATAGCAAGCTAATAATTACTGCAGTACCTAATATATGGTTCAGACAGGTCTATATTAGATCACCAAATGCTTAAAAAAAGCAAACGGTGATTAATCAACCCTATGTAAGCGAAAGCTAACAATTTCGAACTGTCAGAACAGTGATTTTTTTCCTAGGGGAAAAAAATCACTATTCCAACAAAAAAAAAAAAAACAAAACAAAAAAAAAACACTTTAAACATTACATTAACTGGGGGGCTTCGCCCCCCCCATACCCCCCTACTTAACTATACCAACTCCGAGACTGCACTACAGTGCTGAAAATGGCAAAGTAACGAAGTGGCCAAGTAAATCCTTTCCCAGGGAAAGAATTTGCTTAAAAGCTGCTTTGATATTTTGCCATTTTGGGCTTTTGAGTTCGACCAACATGCATTCAAAAGAATGTGTCTTCGGTCTTCTAATAGGGAACCGTTCAGACATGTATTTGTGGAGCCCTTTCTTACATTGTTTAATATTGAGCTTAGCTACATGTTTTGTCCCCGAAGTATGGATAAATGCAGTGATGATGCTCCCTATACAAGGGCAACCCCACCACTGATCTGGAAATATATTGACCCATTAGTCTGATTTGTCTGATTTCCAAAGCCATGAAACATATTATATCTGACCTCATAAACTATGAAATCAAAAAACATATCAGCTTTAGTTTGGTTTATCAAAGGGATATCTTTGATATGACAATGTTTTGTGGGTTCTATACAAGCATCATCAATCAGAGCTTCAAGATATATATATATATATATATATATATATATATATATATATATATATATATATATATATATATATATGTGTGTGTGTGTGTGTGTGTGTATGTGTGCGTGTGTGTATATCCATATCTATATATACATGTGTCTCTCATGTGTAGAAATGAGTTATGAAGTTATCTACTCTATCTTCCTGTTGTACTTGCTGTTAAACACCTCTATAACATGTATATGTTAATGCAGCCTGTGAATGTTGGCAAATACACTCTTTGGTTAACTCACTATCTTATATGTACTATACTTCTATAAGAAGTATAAAGATTGTGTAGTCTATATATTGTTTATTGAACCTTTTGGTTAACATGTCTTGCTCTTGTTAATGAGTTTACTGCTCTGGAGCTTTTCTCCCTGGGCCTCCACTGAAAATGGACATATATCCAGTTGGACTCTCCCGGTTAACAAATGTAAAATAAAATAAATAAAAATATGTGTGTGTGTGTGTGTGTGTGTGTGTGTGTGTGTGTGTGTGTGTGTGTGTGTGTGTGTGTGTGTGCGTGCACGTATATGTGTACAATAAATGGTGACAGGTTAGTCCAAATTAGTATTGGCTGCATTGTTTTGTCTGCTAACTTGTTTTCACTTCTTTATTTTAGATTTATGTCCACATTTTACACTTATAAGTATCTAAGCTTACCTGTTCAAGCTGTAACAAGCTGTAATATCAGAATTTACTGTAGCTGTTTATTGATCAGCGTACATTTTATTAACATACTCTGAGCTGTTGATCTTCTGCCAGTTTGCTACATAGTTTACCTGATGACTGGAGCTGCTCCTATTAACTTATTTAAGGCTCTTGGCTTTCACTGCAAATTGCTGTAAGGTATTTACTCATTGTTGCTGCCAGGGACTACAGAATTTGACTAGATATTCTACTCAACCACAGCAGTAGCTGCACTACACCATTACAACAGTTTTTGAAACCTGCATTCATGCAGTGTGTCACAATGTTCCACAGGAGCTGGAGCTGACAACTGCTTTTTTAATTGTTCTTTTGAATCCTTAGTATCATGGTCTTGTCTTATTTTGTGGATTATTTTATCTGGATTGTGTACATATTTAGTTTTGTCCAGTTTAGCATTGACTTGTTAGACAATCCATACAGTAGTTAAAGAAGCTACAGACTAATATTCCGGAGGTGTTATCTGAGCTGATATTAGGAAACCATAGAGCTTTTGTCTCAGCTAGTATTAGGAGGCCATGAAGGTGGTATCTCAGCTAGTTGTAGGGGGTCATGAAGTTACTGCCTCAGCTAGTGTTAGGAGGCCATGAATGTGCTGTTTCAGCTAGTAGTAGCAGGCCATGAAGGTGCTGTCTCAGCTAGTGTTAGGAGGCCATGGATGTGGTGTCCCAGCTAATAATAGGAGTCCATGGAGAAGCACATGCCATGGGGGGGGGGGGTAATGCTTTTGTTTGACCCTTATTACCACAACTCTGTGTGGCCATCTTTTTGTTTCTTCTTTATGTTTCATTATTTTGCATTAGGACTGATTCAGTGGATGCTAAAGGTTATCTTCTAACCATAACATTGCCCAGAATTCCTATTTCTCTAGCTGCCCTTTTACTGGACTACTCTATCATATAGAAGATTTACTAGCTGAAGTTGGCATTTGGCATAGGGATTTCTCTGAGGTATGAACATCAAAAAACAAGTACTGGCTTCTGGACTATATCTGCAGTAATATCCTAGAATCCTGGCTAATTGATCCTTTATGTCTCTAACTGATTTATATATTTGTTTTATTTTTTAGGTATTGTATATGACTGAAGAAACTGTTATCTCATTTTAATTTTTGGATCGTTCTCTTAATCGTTTTTTTTCCTTATGGACCTTAGACTTTAAGTCCTCATTTTGGAACTACAGCAGGCTTTGATTTGCCCAAGGAGCCACTAACAGATTTAAACACAGTCTTTTATTCTTTCTTTTCAATTTATAGTATTTTTGTTTTCATTTTAATTTTTGTGGGAACCATGCTTGTCTTTGAAACACTAGTGATCAGCATTTGTTTGCATGATCACTGATGTGCGACTATCCAGTTCGATGACTTGAAGACTAATTTGATGGTATGCCAGCAATTTCATCTTACTCAATAATGGTGACACCTTAGAGTTAGCTTATATAAGTAGTAGCGTGTGGGGGAACAGATAATTTGCCCTCCTTACAAAAACACTTTTTTTCCCAATATTTTTTGTAAATCGTAAATACTGTTTGCTTTTAGGAATTTTTGCTCATTTGTGATTGCACTAGTGTGAAACAACCACACATTAGTTGAATACTTGTCAGAGAGCCTAATTTTACAAAGATTATTTTATTGCAGGAGTTTTGTGACTCTGAATTTAAAGTTAATTTTACATATTTTCTGTTTTTATTTAGTTATTTATTTTTACCAACACTATTTTATTACAGGAATTGTATTGTAAATTCTACTTTTTGTATATTTACAAGTGTTTGGACTGCCAGCTTATTCAAGAAATTGTATTTATTTTCTTTTTTTCTTCGAGTCTTATTCATTCAATGATTGTGTTAACCCTGATTTCAAACAATACTTTGTGCCAGCTGTGAACTAGATCAAAAGTTGCATTGTACTAATCCCCAAATGCAACGCTTTCCATTCATTCTTTCTTCCTTGCCTGACTACCTCACTTTGCCTTTTTGATCCAAAGTGGAGAATGGTCAAGCTGATATTGCTTATTAGGAGACTAGATGTTTAGACCCCTAGATGGGAATCTGAAATGAGGTAGACAGGCACCCAGATTGGATTTTGAGGATTGGAAGGCCCTACTTGCTGGTCACCTGGCTCTTTGGAGCATCATTCCATTTCCACATCACCACTGAATAAGTAATATTCCTTTATCATGTTAAATGTCAGAATGCCTTACTTGGTTAGAGTATCACAGTTTCATTTTTTTTTTCTTTTCTGTATGCACAAAGGATATGCAGTATTTTTTTCCTAGAAACCCATCACATCGTTTGCCATTTTTTTAACTCCCCCAACAACCCAAATAAGGATTTTCTTACAAAAAAAGGAGGGGGCAGGTGGTAATTGACCATAGCTCAGGTTCAACAACAAATGCAGCAGTGAGTTTATGCTTATTTTGCTTTTATGTACTGTGACCTTGACTGATTGTTCATAATACTGGACCCCACAAAATAGAGCACACTGACAAATGTGATTAAGATTACAAGGTCACTGCTATTGTTAAACTGCACTTACACTGGGTACAGTGTACTTCACACTCTCCCAGCTCCCATTATGCTTATCTTGTTGAAGACATGAAATAACACCTTAGAATGCACTTCAGTGTCCATCATTGTTGTTTTGTTGATTAGTTAACTTATTGTTGAGAGCTTTTGGTATGGAATACTTTTAACTACAAGACTGCAGGTAGCCCCCTAAGTTTTGTTACTTTTCCTTGCCTTTTAAGACATTTTTGCTAGTTTTACATTACCCCTTATGCTTTCCTCTAGCATACAGGCCTGGACCTGCTACTCCCCATCAGCATAACAGAACCATTATTTTAACCATGTCACTGTAGTAGGTTCATTCCTCTCAAGGATGGGCACAGTTATTGTATTTACTGTTTAGGGGAGGAGTACAATATCCGTGAAAACTCTGTTTGGGTTTGGGGTTCAGTAGGGGAATAGACAAGTAGTATCAAGGGGCAGTCAAGACCTTCCTGATGAAAACTATCCTTATGAAAAAGAAGCTTGAAACGGAGGTGTCATATAACTATAATAATGGATCCTTAGCATCAAGCCACTTCCTTCTAGCCTATCAAGAAACTCAAAGGAACTGTCAAAAAGCATGCCTTGGATGCAAAGTCCACTCAGCTCTGGCTCTCAAGACCATGAAAAATCTAGGTCTAACCACAACACAGTACCAACTTTGGAAGATGTCTACAGCCTACTGAAGACCACAGCATTATTGGAAATTAAAATTAAAGAACTAAGAATTTATCCAAACCCATTTATCAACAACCCTTGGGGAAAAGTCTTATTGTTTATTGACACTATACAATAATTGATCAGACGATCTGATAATGGATTGGACATACTTATAAAGTAACTGTATACATTAAGATCTGTTATAGTATCAGGCTAATGTAAATAGTGTACATGGTTATTTAAGATGTTATGTATAAATACTATGGAATTCATTCAAATGTATTTAAAAAATTTAAAAAAAAATTTGAGAGAAAAAAAAATCCAGGTCCAACCACTGTGCATGATGCTTCAGGAGAAACTGCATGCAACTGTTTTACAAGAATCACTGCAGAGGTGGAGGAGACCCTGGAGAGGTGGAGCTATGCTCTAGAGAGAAGAGGAATGAAGGTCAGCAGGACTAAGACAGAATATATGTGTGTGAATGAGAGGGAGGATAGAGAAATGGTGAGGATGCAGGGAGTAGAGGTGGCAAAGGTGGATGAGTTTAAATACTTGGGATCAACAGTTCAGAGTAATAGTGAGTGTGGAAAAGAGGTGAAGAAGAGAGTACAGGCAGGATGGAGTGGGTGGAGAAGAGTGTCAGGAGTGATTTGTGACAGACGAGTACCAGTAAGTGTGAAAGGGAAGGTCTACAAGAGGGTAGTGAGACCAGCTATGTTATATGGGTCGAGAAAGTGGCATTGACAAAAAGGCAGGAGTCAAAGCTGGACGTGGCAGAGTTGAAGATGTTAAGATTTGCACTGGGTGTGACGAGGATGGACAGGATTAGGAATAAGTATATTAGGGGGTCAGCCCATGTTGGAAGGTTTGGAGACAAAGCCAGAGAGGCAAGATTACATTGGTTTGGACATGTGCTGACGAGAGATGCAGAGTATATTGGGAAAAAGATGTTAAGGATGAAGCTGCCAGGTAACAGGAAAAGAGGAAGGCCTAAGATAAGGTTTATGGATGTGGTGAGAGAGGACATGCAGGTGGTTGGTGTGACAGAGCAAGATGCAGAAGACAGGAAGAAATGATCCGCTGTGGCTACCCCTAACGGGAGCAGCCAAAAGAAGAAGAAGAAGACTACAGAGGTATCCAGAGCCTGTTTAGCCACAGATGTCTGCTTTACACCAAGTCTCCTTCTGTGAAGAATCTGATTAAAGAATGCTAGCTTGTGCCATTTGAAATCATGAAACTCAGGCATAGGGAACAAACTCTCCCATTTTGTCGGCTAAGTGGTATTGGTAGAGCTTATCAGAATGTCTTTTATTATGTTTATCTCCATTGCAAATCACTTCTCTTCAGTAGTCAAGTCATAGCTCTACTATTTCGTTATTGAAGCTGGTATGAATATCTGTGACCTTAGGGCTGACGTCACCATTCTTTCATTCTATTAAATCATTAACACCTATGTGGTGTGGAATGTCACATCTCTACCAACCTATACAGAGCATTTTTCTGAAAAATAAACTTAAAAAGCATAAGGTAAACAAATGTAAATGCTTTGTGAAAAATAAAAGCTGTTAAAACCATACAAATAGCAATGCTATCAGTAAGAAACATTATTTACAGTGATAATAGTGCATTCAGTCTTTCCATAAAAACTATAATATATTATAATGCATACAAACCCCAAATTATATTTTTTGATACATTTTCAGAAACAAATTGTCATATCTTGGAAATTATACCACTTAGACATATATTGGTAGAACATTTTTGTTAACCAGACATAAGGTTTCACACGACAACATGAAATTATATTGAGTGCATGTTTATTTGAGAATCTTAGTATCATTTTTGTTACTAACTCTCTGCACTTTCTAATATTGCCAAGTATTAGGTTCATAGATAGATTAGTTGATAAGTCACTTGTTTAAAGAAGCTAGGTCCACAAATGGTCTGGATGCCATAAAGAGCTGTGGGTGTGAACTGGAAGTAAACAAAAATGGCGTTATAGACTTGAGTGATTTAAGCTGATACTGATGCACCCGCAAAACAATTACTCAGTATCCATCTGCCTGTGTCATATGTGGTACCAATACAGGACTTTGAACCTTACATACATAGTCTTTTCCCAGCAACAGGGCTTGCAACTTTCCCAGGCATCAACCACAGCCCACATCAGTCTATGAACATAACCATGCCATCAACAAGTAACATTTTCCAGTAGGCTTTGTCAGAGCAGACTTTGGCAGAATTGCACTCATTGTCATGTTCACAGAACTTCTGCCAGCAAAGACACTTCTGCAGATTCAAGCCAGCATCAGTGCAACCAGCAGACATACAGAAGTCAGGTAGTCTATGTCACTGATTTCCCCGTAGAATCCAGTGCAGTCCTAGTCTTTGGTACCCTCCACCAAAAGACCACATGATGTTTTCTAGAAAGTAAAAATCACTGACTCAACCATATAGAACTCTGTAGCAGATATGGATGATGCTGAGGGTATGGCTTCTCCTCGGTCACCCAGCTATTCCAAATTTAGTGAATTACTTCACAACAAACAGAAAAAAAATGGTAATGGCCCATGGATCTCCATGCTATCTGTAAAGAGGAAGCGGCAGCAATTTGTAGATACACTCCTGGTGCTTTTACAGGTTGCCACTAACATGGCTTAAGATAATTCTGACATGGCAACTCCTTTCCTCAAGAATTTCAGAAAGATTTTTTTTTGCTTGCTAAGGGACTTGTCAGTCAGGTCAGAGACCCAAAAGATAAGCCTGATTGCTTCAACAACAGCTCCAATATCACAGAGCCTCTGTGTCCACCCATAGAACAAGGAGTCCAAGATGACAGCCATATTGGAATGTTTGTGTTTGTATCCTCCACCCTATCTTTTAGGATGTTGAACTACCTAAACATCATAGTCTATTTCCAATGACAGTTCTCAGATGAAATGGTTCTTGTGGTTGAACAGCTACTGAATGAGCCAAGGAAAGAAAAACTAAACGTCCAGGCCACTACCTTCATGAATCTCACAAAGCACATGACTGTTGTTGTTTACAGTGAGGCAGAAGGTCCAGCTAGAGCCATGCAAAAAGGCATGGCTATGCACCATCATGTCTAAATCAGAGTAACATACATGGTGGAGGACACCATGGTGGTATTCTTAGACTCCCCCTTTATATGACTTCTCTTATTCAGTGAGACTGTCAGTAAGCATCTCAAGAAGCTGGGTGAGAGTAGAAAAAGTATAGCTGTAGGACTGAAATTGCAACCTTTACAGTTGTGTTTTAACATAATGCAAAAGACCCACTGCTGGATATAGTTTCTACAGGAGCCACAGCCAAGACACCAGGTGAGCACAGGAAGGAGCTAACAGTAAAATGCCTCACAAAACATTTGCGCATGGAAAGGCAAGGATTGTTCTCACTTGACAGGAGGTCAAAATCAGCCTTAAAGGTGACAGTAATGATCCTGAAGAATTCCCTAGCTTCTCTTTCCTGGATGCCATCAAGGACCTGTGGTCCTTACACTGGCAGTGGTTAACACAGTATGCAGGAGAGGTGGTGGGTGAGGGACAAAATATTCAGAGATCACGGAACTCCATTCATAAGCAAACAACCACAACCAAAATCGCTGCCAGATGCCCTATCTCATCAATGATGTGTGCCAGCAGGAGGTTGATAAACTTATACAAAAAAACAGTCATCCAAGAGATCCCTTCAGATCAGAGGGTTCAAGGCTGCTATTTAATATTATATTTTTGCAGCCAAAGAAAACAAAACATCTCAGCTGTATACTAGATCTCAGTGGACTAAACGTCTGCATAGAAAATGAGAAAATTAGAGTGGCAATTATGCAAACTATAGCTTCCTAACTGCAGGAAGGTGGATGTGGTCTTTAGAATTGCTTGCATTTCAAAATTTCCAGTGGGTCCAGATGATACCTGCAGTTCAGGACAGGAGCCAGTTTCTACCAGTTTGGAAGCCTAACTTTGATATCAATACACTCCTCCAAAATATCATCCCTAATCCACAAAATACATAATGTAAATAGTATGTACTCTGGACTCCATGGCATACAGAGCTTTTCTACTGTAGGATATCATAATTATTACAAGGTCAGCCCTTACATTCACTGTTTGGCATAACAAAACTTTGTATTGAGGTACTACGATGTATTTCTGCTGTGGTTCACACAGAGCCTCGTACTTGTTTACGCATGAAATTCATGCAGAGGTCTCTATAACTCCAGTGGAGCCAGCATGTCCAGCCACAGTCACAACACATTTATAACAGATTCATGCTAGAAAAAAAAACTCAGGTCATAGCTGCATAGACCCAAATTAATTAAAAGAATATCCTTCCAAATGCAAAAGCCCACTTCCATAGTTAGCATGGATTCATCTGTCTTTTTATGGTTGTGGTGGTGTTGGGAGGCATTTCCTGTGCCAGAGGGAAAATGATTTGTGGTCCCTGAATGAGTACAAAATGCACATCAGCTTGCTGGAACTCTAAGCAGTATCACTTACTTTGCAAGCCTTCCAGAACCACATACTACAGGGTTTGATGTTGATCTACATTGAGAACATAGTGATTGCCTGTTCCTTAAACCAACACAAGGGTACACATTTGTTCCCTAATGCAGGGAAGCCATGAATCTCTGGGAAAGGGTCATTTCCTATAATCCTCTCCTTGATGTATTGCACATTCTATGAGAAACCAACACCTTGGCAGACAGGCTAACCAGAAGCCTAGTCCTTCCTTAGAAATAGCCAGTAGAATGGAGGAAAGCCAAAAATATTCCATATATAAGGTCAGCAACAATACAGCTGCATTCTTCCCTATCAAATGTGAAATATCACCAGTTCTTCTCTTTTATTCTAACATAGAACTGGATGGCACAATATGTCTTGGTAGTGATGTGACTGCAACATCTCGATTATGCCATCTCCACTGTACAACTGATAGTTAAGACTATCCAAGAAGCAAAAAGGCTATCATTCAGAATGAGTTTGATAGCTTTTTTCTGACCACACCCAGCATGATTTCTCCTGCTGACCATGTGCATATTAGATGAACCTCTCAGAATATTCCTGTTCCAAAGGATGCTGAATTGCCCTTCAGGCACCTTCACCCAAACATTAATGTTCTCAATCTATTAGCATGGCTTCTCTGATTTTGAACTTGACCAACATGCATGACCCACAGAAGGTCATAGAAATAATAACTTTGTCACAAAAACTTCCACCAGAAAATGGATCATGCCAAAGTCATTTAATCAGTTGGACTATTCAAAATTATCTGAATCCAAGGTAGCCCACTAGAGAAAGATCTGCATATCTGCATTTTCTGGAAAAAAAAACTTTTAACAATGGCTTCAGCTACTCAACCATTAAGGTTCATTTGGCAGCAATTTTTAATATTTACATGGGCTCCTACACAAGGGAGGATCATTTATGTGGTAGGTGCAGTTGTGTTCTTGTTTCCAGCTGAGCTTTAGTTCATAGTCCAGAAACTATGAATTTGTAAAGGTAAGGCCCATTTAGAGGATATGACTGTCAAGTATAATGTTGTTGACAGCCCTATCAGCTTTGCTGTCATGAAAGTATGGATGTAAAAGTGATAGTCTCTGAAAAAAAAAAGTACCTGGGGAGCACTAGTGGTGAGTTTTTCTGAGGAAAATGTTCCACAAACTCTGGTTGAGTGGTTTCGGTTAGCCAGTTTGGTATCCAATGAGTTGCATAACGATTTATATTTAGCTAAGTTAGGTTATCAGGTAATGTCAGAGTGTAGAATAGTGTTAAAAATTTTGGCTAGGTTTACATAAACAGTGTGTTCCAATCTGCTTTTATCCAATGTCTCTGTGTCTCTTTTAAAAGGTCAGCTAGGTTAAGTAGGTAAGATCTTGTCTTTCACATGTCCAATTTGATTTGAGTCAAAGGATTGTGATCTGTAAATACAAATGTATTTATTTATGAATTCTGTGATGATACATTGCATTACTTTACAAATGATATTGGGTAAGGCTAATTGGGCTATAGTTCCTGGAGTCAATGCTTTGGCCTCCTTTGTGGATGAGGCTCACCACAGTTAGTTTCCAAATGTGATTACCTGGATGTATAGAATTAGTGTTCTTGGTTTTTGAGAGAGCTTTAAGCATCTGTCCTGAGGTATTAAGGGTGGATACTGATAGCATGCTGTGGGAGGAAAGCACAGAGAGGAAAGAGGAAGAAGTATGAGCTAAATTTGTCCACTCATATCTTTACATCTTTAGGGTCTGCATGGTGGTACCATTTAATACCAACCCAGAGCAGTGCTGTGAATTATTACTGAGGTTCCTGATGCAGTTAAACAAACAGTAACGGTTGTCTTTGCATGTGGTAGGTTCCTAGGTGTATACTAGCCTAATGACCACTAGGGCCCTTAAAAGCCTAGTTGTACAGCCCAAATTTGATCCACAAATTTAATTTATATTTGATTTATATGGGGTGATTTACTGACTATCTCTGCCAATTAGAGACACAGGAGCCAGACCAGAGGTGAATTCCTGAGTATCCATCCATTGGTCCAAGTTGCACTTTAATGGGCATAGTGAGGAACTCAGCTTCACATGGATGGGGAGCCTGTTCCAGAGAATGGGAATTCTCTGAGAAGCATATCTGCCTCTCCAGCATGTCCTGTTTGTGTTGCAAGCAAAATTTAGGTCTAAATATGAACTAAGTTGCAATACCTAGCTCATGTTTGGCTTTGTAGATCTTGATTGTTAGCCTTATTTACCTTCTTAAAATCACTTTTAGAGTAATGGGATTTGGGTTTATTTCTTAGAGCTAAGATTTTTTCATGTGGTTATAGATTGTGTTTATGCACAAATTTCACCAAAGAGGTTTGTTTCTAAAACAAATGGGGACAAATGAGGAAGCTTCATTGCAGTAATTTATGTAGGAATACAAGCTTGTGTATAAGAATTTGAAGCTTTTTTTACTCCCCTACAGCTGACCATTGGCTGTTCTTCTCAATTGCTGGAGCTACTTGACCCACCTCAGCCTCCCCTGGGCTCAATCTAAATCATGTCCAGTGAGAAGATCAAGGACATTGGTGCAGCATCATAGTGTGACTGTGAAAATGCCTTAACTTCCAGTACCCTACAGCAGCCTTATGAGCCCCAGCAGTCAGTGAAGTTTGCAAGCGCATCTTTACATAAGCAGTATGCAACTTGTAACATGGAGCTTTCCAGGCTCTTGTTGTTCTTATTGCAGTGAGCCTAAGCTGTCTCCCTCCCAGGATGAGTATGCTGATTTTGATTACTTATTTCCATCTTTCCTCAGCTGGTCCCTCCAGCATCCATCCCACTAGTCACAACACAGGTCACCTACGGCATAGTAAGGGCTTTATTCCTTTGTGCCATGGGACTGGATACACTTTGATGGTAATTTAGATTAGGATTCAGTACAGTGGTCAGATTTGATCAATGAGGGGTCAGCTTCAATTATGGTGCATAACAGTGCCAGATTTGGGCCCCTAGCAGGGGAGGCAGTAATCTGCCAAGAGAATTGGAGTTAATAATGTCCAGAAGCATTGTGCATGCTTGTTATTTGTAATGTGTGCTAGTCATTTATAGATGGATAGCTGAACTCACGAATGATGATTGTATTATGTTTGATAGTTAGGGATTCTAATTTGTTAAAGTATATTTCACGAGCTGCAGGTTTGGAGGAGCATTCCTGTTTCCATGGCTAACTTACCCCTGCACAGGATGACTCTATTTCTGGAGGTATGTTCCTATTTTCAGACTTGATTTACCACTTCACACATTTTTATTTTAATTTCCCTTATCACACATGATTTTAACCCTCTTTGGTACACAGAAAACCATGCTACATGATCAATGTACTAGTGGAAACAACAAGTTAAAGAACTGGGACACACATATTTCATATCCCCTTTACTTAAGCAAAAATAAATGAACTTGTCTGGTATAATGTAGCAAAACAGTTCATTAAAGTCTAAATATTTACACTGTCTCAGATAATTGTGCTTATATTTTTTCATCATTTTGTCACAATCTGCTTTGTAAATGTGATCCTGAGTGGTATCCCACATTTCCACTGTAAGTGGGAAGAGCTATGCTCTATTTGATGTTAACATTTTATGGTAAATTGATGTCCCAATTTCTAGCTGGATGTTCCTACTTTTCAGGGGTCTCTGTTCTTATGTTCAGTGTCTGCAGATTGAGAGGTATGTAGGTCTCACAGATGAGGGTTGAGTAATTGGCCATGATATGGAAAGTGGAACTGTTAGTAATTATCAGAAAATGGAAGAGTTTCAAGTCACTGTCTTGCTGGATTAGACATGAGAAAAAGGTTTTTTTAAATAAAAACAGGTATTTCCCTATCAGAGATAGGATTAAAGTCAGACAGGTAAAGAATGTTGTTACTACTCTGAAACCACATTTGTTCAGTTATACAGATATCTATGTTTTTTCAAGATTAGGAAGGCCTCAAGGGCAGGCAACCTTTTGTTTGGGCTTCTAGAACTGATCAGTGACATAATAACATAGGCCTGTTTTGAAACTGCTTGGTTGACAGGTGTGGGAGATTAACTTTCCCTAAAAAAATCTGTCTGTGTATCTCCATGATAAACATCACTGTTATCTTCAGCTTGCCATATTATCAAACAATTTTTCTTCATTCAGATTACTATACTCCACAACCAGTCTTCAACAATGCCTGAATAGGTTTACCAGCACCTCCCAGCCATATATATGTATATATATATATATATATATATAGATAGATAGATATAGTCTTGTGACACAGCTCACTCACTATCTCTGTACTTCTAACATAACAGCTCAGATGGTGTAGAGGTACATTGTTGTGATTGTAGTACACAAGGTCCTGGGTTCAAGACTTGGTAGAGATGACTTTCACTTTGTGGAATTCATTAAATCCAATGCCCTGGACCAGCTCGTTCTTATCCCCATTAAAGGTAGCAACATCTTTGACCTGGTCATTACTAACATGGGCGACAGTTGCTCTACACCAATAGTTAACTCCTCCCCACATCCATCCCACCCCCCACAAATGTAACCACCATGAAAAATTCTCCAAAGCTTACTTTGGGCTCCTAAAAACAGAGGTGGCTAACTTCATGCCACCCATGCAAATGGAGACTAGTTTCATGACTGCTGAATCATACACCAATGCACTGTACGAACATGTACACAAATGCATGGATCTCGCCATACCCAATCGAACCAAGACATTCTCCTCAACAAAAGGAAGCCAATCTGGTAGTCCCCTGCCATAAACAAACTATACAACAGAAGGAGGAAACTGATGCAGAATAAGGTGAAGTCCCAAGACAGGAAAAACTCCCTTATCAGCCTCAGCAAAAGGCAGCAGATAGTAAAGACAACAACAAGGCCTTCTATAGTTATGTAAAGAATCTCCACGGCAATACCCAGATTTACTTTGAGCTACTGCACAATGGTACCTCCTATACTGAGCCCAACAGATATTGCCAATATACTGGCCAACAAATTCAGTGCCAACTTTACCCCCCCCAAAGGACCAATCACAGTACCAATAGATTGCCAGGCACCCAGTATTACTGCTGCACAGGTTAAAACAGCACTGTCCAAGGCCAAGAATACAGCTTTTATGGGACCTGACAATATCCCTGGCTGTGTTCTACATGAACTACAGAGTGAACTGGCACCTCACCTGTGTGCCCTGTTCAGTCACATCCTCACCTCAGGCTTTGTCCCTACCAAATGGTACACTGCTACAGTCAAACCTCTCCACAAGGGAGTTGCGACTACAGACCCCAGGAACTATCGCCCCATTAGCCTGATCAGTTTGATATGCAAAGCTATGGAACACATCATCACGGACTTAATAAATAAAGATATAGGGAATCTCCAAACTCTGGATCCTACAGAGTTTGGTTTTGTGAAGGGTAGATCATGCCTGCTCAACTTGGTCGACTTCTTTGAGTCAGTCACCAGAGCTGTGGATGAAGGCAAGGTGGTTCTTACAGCCTACCTTGATATGGCCAAGGCTTTTTTTACCATTCCCCACTCTGGATTCATAGAAAAACTCAATAAGCTAGGCATCAACCCCTATATCACTAGGTGAGTTGCAAACTGGCTCACAGATAGAACCCACAGTGTGAAAGTAGCTGACTGCAAGTCAGACTGTCGACCAATCATGAGTGAAGTCCCACAGGGTTCGGTCCTGGGTCCTCTCCTGTTTGGTATCTACTTCTCTGAAGTCCAGACCCATACAAAGGGACTCTGGCTGACAAAGTTTGCAAACGATTGCAAGTTGGGAGCTACTATTAACTCCCCAAGAGATGTTGACATCCTACAGAAAGGCCTCAATGAGACCAAAGACTGGTGTCAGAACCATGGCCTTAAGCTCAATGCCAAAAATGTGTCATCATCCCCCTTGGGAAAAACATGGTTCCCTTGAATTACCACATCAATGGTAGTCCACTGAACACAGAAGGCATTATTAGAGATCTAGGAACACAGGTTAACAGTAACCTCTGTTTTGACCACCACATTGCCACTGTGGTCAGAAAGATCTTCTATGTAGCACATCTCATTACTAAGGGTTTTGCATCCAGGAATAAAGAAGTCATTGTCTCCCTCTACTCTTCCCTCATTAGGCCAGTCATCGAGTACAATGTCCCATTTGGCATGTACCTCACTAGACACCTGCAACAACTGGAGAGGCCACAAAAGTACCTCACAAAGAGGATCCTAGGCCTTAAACACTTGTCCTGTATGGACAGACTCAAAAAACTGCAACTATTCTCTGTCTCATATCGCCTACTTAGAGGCGATCTCTGCTTAACTTACAAAGCCATGTCTGACCCCGCTCTGTTAGGAATGCTACATCTAAAGAAATCCCAATCCCTCCACACCACATGGTCCAGAGACCTCAACCTCAATACCACAATCAACAGAACATGCTGGAGGGACAGGTTCATAACCCAGAGACTGCCCATGCTATGGAATAGACTTCCCATACATGTCAAGCAGAGCATCTCACTGGCCCTCTTCAAGGGAAATCTTGATGAGTGGATGGGAAATAGAAAATTCACACCGGGATCACTCCAGTGGCTCTACTCAACAGAGGCACTAGGAATTAATGTTGGGTGGCAAGATGCAGGGTAATCCTATGGGCTAGGCTTGTAAAAGCTCCCGGGCCATTAGCCTAGTACACACCTATGAACCTATGAACCTATAACCTAATGAAAGCCATATATATAATTATCTATGAACCTGATTTATACCCCACCTCTCAACTACAATATTAACATTTTCTACCCTATCTAGTTCCTTCTCTCACCTATATTTCTTTGAATTTCTACCCAACTAATACACCTCTTCAAATGCTCAATGTTCAACATCTACTAATGCATAATTAGCTTTTATTTATTTATTATTTATTTATTGCATTTGTTTATCGGGAAAGTCCACTTGGCCTAAAAGAGCCCATTTTCATTGGAGGCCCAGGGAGAAACGCTCCAACAAGAACACAGATACAGAAAAAATATAAACATTAATTGGTGCAGAAGTAGAAGAAAAAAAATTAAAAAATGTCACCCTGTCTTTACTTTTTCTACATTAAGTTGTATTTTAACTTTCTAATATTGCCTTTACACGTTAATCCTGTTATAAACATGTCATTTTATATTCTCTTATGTAATGAATATTTCATTTTTACTAGTCACTATATCAATTTTAATTTTTAAAATATGCTACTCCTATGTAGTATTTTTTGGTTTCTTTAGAACAATGTTGTAGTGGAGCTTTTCTCCCTGGGCCTCTACTGAAAATGGACATATATCCAGTTAGACTAGCCCGGTCAACAAATGTAAAATAAATAAAAAAAATAAAAAAACAGTGTTACAGATAGTAAATACAGTAAAATATGCAGAATATATACATAAAAGCAGGAATCTAGTTTGTTTGATTATTGTAATATATACAGAAAATATACATTAAAGCCGAATTCAATGAATTCAATCAGAGAGGTATAAACAGAGATATATTAATCAGTATTATTGTACCAGTATCAACAAGTGAAGATAAAAATAAAAAATAAATACAGAGAAAGTATTATCACTCACTAGTAGCAAAAGACATAGGAGTTTAGTTGTCATATAAGGAGAGTGAAGAGGTTAGGTTATAGAGGAGGAACATAGCCAGGAAGAACTGAAGTGATTTTTCAATATTTGTTTGAAGGTGGCAGTGCTGCCTGTGTTTCTTATAAAAGGTGGAAGTGAGTTCCATACTTTGGCGATAGTGAAGGAACAGAGGAGTTGACCAGCAGGTACTTTAAGAAGTAGATGATTTTCAGATATTAGATGCCTGCTGGGATGGTATTTGGCAAGTAGAATTGAGAGAGCAGGACAGTCTGTGGGTCTGTAGATTATTTTGTGCAATGTAGTTAGTTGGGTGAATAAGAGATGGTGGGGGAGTTCTAGCCACCCTACTTGTTTCAGTGACTTACAGTGGTGGGATGAGAATTTGGCCTTGGTGGCAAATTTTGCTATTCTGTTGTAACACATATCAAGTTTGGATTTTGTAGAATTTTGGATATTAGTGAGGAGAGGGCACCATAAAGGTGAAAGGGTAATAAAAAGGTAGCTGCAAGGGTTCATCTAGTAGTGAGACTAAGAAAGTGCTGGTGCCTGTAGAGCATACCAAGCTTTTGGTGTGGTTTTTTTGATGTTATTGTTTACGTGTAGGTCAAAGTTAAGGTTTTCATCTATAATAATGCCTAGCAATTTAGTGTGTGGGACAACTTCTATAGTGGTATTGTCTTGGGCTTTTATACAGTAATAGTCTCTTTTATTATATATGAATGTAATCTGATCAGCAAATGAATGTGTAAATGTTAATGCATACAACTTAATGCCTATTCATGTATATTACTGAATCTCTGTTTAAAATTGTTTGTAATATGTTGGAATTTTCCCCCATGGGCTGCCATGAAAAGGAGTTTTGACTAAACACAGTATGACAAACCAGGTAAACAAAAACAAAATAAATAAATTATGGTGGCAGAAACATCTTGTCCAGTTTGTTTTTGTTTTGGCTTTTCCCGGTTAGGGGTAGCCACAGCGGAACTCCAGTCCGCTAATGATTGGCAGTTGATTTTAATGGTGCCAAGGTGCAAGCCCAATGCCCAACCTTCAACGAAGGCACGCCCATTCACGCATGTCTTTCGAACACCACTCGACCACGGGGAGGACATGTAGACTTCACACAGAAGGTGCTCCAGCCGAGAATCAAATGGTAGAACCTCTGCAGCTTACAAAAACATCTTTTCCAGTATGGAGCTGTATTGGAGAGAAAGCTGTAGGCCATTCTTAGAGCGGAAGGTAGGACTGCTAAAAGAAAAGCAATACAAATGAGTTATGCTACTGTATGTTTATATACACCAAACATGTCTATAGTGAATTTCTTCCTACTGGAGTGATTTTGCATGTGTAAAAAAAAAAAAATAAAAAAAAAATCCCATGCCCTTTTGCTCACTGTAAAATATCAAAGACAGATAAGTGTAGGTTTACATGTGAAATACATGAATAGAATGAATTCCAATTTTGTATCACATCTGCCCACAAATCATCCCCATTCCTCCTGTGTACTATCGCCTACTAACAAAGGAATGGTACATGAAATGATGTCACAACATTACTTCTGCATGTGCCTTATGAAAATATACACCAGTCAGGAAGAAAAAATCGCAGTTGACTGACACACATTTTTGAAATGTATTTTTAAAGAAATAATATTGTTTGCAATAATGTATATGTGATGATATGTACTTTCATCTACAGAGCAGTGCATATAAGTTTAAATGGAATTGCTCAGTGCAATTTGATTTTATACCTCTGAACTTGATCTTTAAACTTACTCCTGTGTTCTGTAAACTTGCTGCTGTCATTTACTGTATCGCTCACTCTCTCTTGATGTGCACACTGCCCCATCAGTTTGATTTGAATAACATATACTTGTCAAAAATACACTTCACTGATACAGCAGGGACTGTTTTACATATATATATATATATATATATATATATATATATATATATATATAGTGTGTGTGTGTGTGTGTGTGTGAGTGTGTGTGTGTGTGTGTGTGTGTGTGTGTGTGTGTAGCTAGCTAGATAGATAGATAGATACAGATATATATTTATATATATAACCTAGATAAGCTACTGTATGGTTCTGAGTGACTTTGAGTGCCATTATAGCATATGGACACTGTTGTTATGGTCATAACTTTTATTTACTTAAATATTATTAATCCATTGCTATTCAGGGGGTGCTTCCATGCACCCCATTTTATCAGCACTGCTATAGATAGTGAATTTGGAGACCAAGGCTGTACACTGAAATTTGTTGGAAGCTGTATATACATACACTGCACATCATGAATTATGGCATTTGCTCAGTGTGTACAATAATCCCTCAGCAGACTGTGATCTGAAAGTGAAAAAGTGAATATCTAAGTGAATAAGGCCAATACCACCAGCATGACGAGGCTGCTGACAGGCATGGAGGAGGATGGTGATACTAAAAAGTGCTGACACACAGTATGATAATGCTTTCATCTGTTCTTCCTAGAATGACACGTGTCTGAGCTCTAGTTGCCTTTTATGCTAGTCTGAAAACCTACACAGTTGGCAGGTATTTATTAGCAATTGTACCTACAATACTCTTGGGGTGAAAGTTACTTAGAGCCAAGTCCAGCAAGAAATACTTTCATCAAACAATATTTGCCTTCCAGCTCAAGTCGAAGCTTGCTGTGAAGATGTTTAGATGGAACACAATAAACAAGTGTCACAAAACTTTAAAATATTTAAGCATTAATATTTGTTTTCAGAAAAGAAGCAATGCTAAAATGCACCCAGGAAACAGACTTGCCAAAAAAGTGATTATATTTTCAGGCATGACCCTGAGGGATACAGACTCAACGGATTTCATATACAAAGTATAGTATGAGCCTTATTCTTTCAAGCTAATTTTGTGGTGTGACTGCCAGCTGCTGAAAATATTTAAAAACAATGCAGTCATAGTCTATGCATGTCTTTGACATCGCCCAGTAAGAGACATCAAATAAAATAAACGTAAATAAGAGGACAGGACCCTCACAGTGACTCTTGCTATCACTTGCATCATATCTAGCCAAGCAAAACAAAAACAAAAAAAAAAACAGTAAGAAATTATACATCAAACTCCTGTTCTCAGTCCCACAGCTAATAGTGGTGATGACATGAACTACACTGTGGAAAATGGATTATATTTCCTATAGTGCTACACCGGTCTGCTTACTGATTTTAGTGACCATCAATCGACTGTGAAAACTACATCACATTTTATACATGTGTGTGTATGTGTGTGTGTGTGTGTGTGTGTGTGTGTGTGTGTGTGTGTGTGTGTGTGTGTGTGTGTGCGCTTAGCTGTTTGCCTGAACTTACAAAATTAATGTACAGTGTAAGAAATATAAGCTGGAGTATGGCAAGGCTGCATATTTGACGAATCACAGCCAACAAACACAAGCACATGTATTCGCCTATTTAGGCTGATGTAATAACAAAATAAATTGTGGCATTCTGATATTATTTCCTTTTCCTTCATTTATTTTTCTTCCCGGGATGTTGCTAATTGTACTTAAGGATATAATAGTGTAAAGTATACTGTCTTGGTATCAACCTCATTTGGTACATTGTAGGTGTGTAAATATGCACCCATTTTGAAGGAGGTTGTTTCAAATCAGTTCCTCTTTCCCTTATGTGCATCAGCTTAAGAAATGAACTCCTGGATGAAGCATATAGGGATTCATCTAATGAAATGCCCTGTTTCAAATTATGCTGCATGTTGTTTTTGTCTGCTTGCATATATAGTTTATGGCAGATAGAAAGAGGCATCTCTGTGAAAAAAAAAAAAACAGATTTCCAATTCCATTGTGAAAAACATCTTTTGTTTTCTTCTTACATGAATTATTAAAAATATGATATTCACTCATGTTATGGAACCTTTTTAGATCATTTGCTTTCCTGAAGGTTACTTAAGAGTGTGGAAAAGAAAAAAATATTGTTTAGAAGTCATGTTTTGTGATGGCAACTTGAGAACATGGCTCACTGTACTTACATATCAAAAACATCAGAAAATGACTCCGTGTTACAAAACGTCTTGATATACTAAACAAACGGTATCTAAATATTGCAGAACTTAACATGTATGTACATATTATCATTTTGGGGTTCAACAGATAGATGTCTTTTATTTACTAAATTAAGTGTATTTGTCAGATGTAAACTAATTCTTGCTGATTTTTCTGTTTAGTAATTTATCTAAGACCCTTATACTTGGACTCCTTGCTTCCCTTTAAAATATCTTCTGACTACCTTTGTGTACTGGTTAGGGATGGAGAATCTTTTACATGGAAAAAATGTATAAAGGTTTAAGAATATATGCACCATATAAAACTAAGCCTGGAGAAGTCAGTTGTGGCCAAACGTCCTACCTTTCTGTGCTGTACAGTCTCAAACCAAACTTAAATCCACTATCCCTTTCTCATCCTATAACTTGTGCATTAGAATAAGAGCCCATATGTACACACTAAGTTTGATGTCACTGCATGTTTGCATTTCTTGGAGATTGAAATCTGATGAATAAAAGGAAGTTGGGGCCGTTTGGTTTGGCAGATAAAACCAGAAGAAATCTGATGAATAAAAGAAAGTTGGGGCCATTTGCTATGGCAGATAAGACAAGAACAATGACTCCTACATGACCATCACATTTACTTATAATGCATCAAAGTTTTGCAGATTACCTTTTATTATGTGAACAGTTAAGAAACTCATTTTGTTGGGTGGTGGACCATAGAAACTGCATTTTTTTATTTGCTGTCCTCTCATGTCCTTAACCCTGTGCGACAATTTGCCTCTTATGAACAACCACCTGATTTGATAACTATTTAACCATCACAACAAGCCATTACTGCCTTCTTTCCCCTAAAACGGACATGCAAGCATGCCTGCAGCCAACAGGGAAGCAGCAACATTTTTAGTAGTGTGGCTGGTGTGTGTGTGTGTGTGTGTGTGTGTGTGTGTGTGTGTGTGTGTGTGTGTGTGTGTGTGTGTGTGTATGTGTGTGTGTGTGTACGTACATGTCCGTGTATACATTTGTGTGTGTGTGTTTGTATCTGTGTGTGTGTGTGTGTGTGTGTGTGTGTGTGTGTGTACATGTCCATGTATGCATTTGTGTGTGTGTGTGTGTGTGTGTGTGTGTGTGTGTGTGTGTGTGTGTGTGTGTGTGTGTGTGTGTGTGTGTGTGTGTGTGTGTGTGTGTGCAGGGGCACACTCACATGCAAATGTGGAATATGGTTAGTGTAAGAAGCAGCTGCAGCATTTAAATTAATGAATCTACTGCCAATTCAGAAGCAGATTGTTAATTTTGCTAATCTCACATACTTCATGGCACACACAGCACAAACCTCACCTTAATACTTTATGGTAATACCTCATAGTGCTTTAGAGCTTCCAGCTATAAATGCCTTAAATGTGCTATACAGTTACATCCTTTTTCTCAAGTTCATCATACAGTTATGCCAAATAATTCTGAATTTGAAGAGAATGTTGTTGCCATCTTTATATCAATAAACTTGGCAAAAATTCATAATAATACATAGTGGCAGATTAAAATGATGTTGAATATACCATTTTATATAAACGCATTGTGGTTTTATGTGATTTGTTATTTGAATGGGTGTTTAGATTTAATTCTGCATCAGAAGAGTATAACTGCTACCATACCTCTCAACCTGGAAACATCAAAAGTCTGGACAAAGGCCAATGAAAGTAGGTACAACTGGCCAAAAATTGGGACACTGATTAATATAAAATTTGCACACATAATCAGGTAACCCCACCCACTCCAATGGATTTGTGGGACACCGACATGAAGATTGAAGTCACTAAATAATAATAAATAATGGCAGACATTTGAATTTTAGACTTCATAGATGCATGGACAGAAAGGCAGAAGGGCAGGTGCAATTCTGAATTCAGTCATACACTTCATCTGTTAAAGAGGTGGTGGATATATAGAAATCAAAAGACATTGTTTGCACCTGGCACTGCTTTTAAATGCATTGCCTTTCTTTTAGAAAGCCTGTCACATAGCTACACAACATTGTTTATGCTTTGTCTGCTTTAAAACTATAACTGTTCTTCTACATGTTGCAATAATCAATGGTCCAGGGATTTAAATTATATTTACTCATAGAATGTGTATACTCTGACACACACACACACACCCACACACACACACACACACACACACACACACACACACACACACACACACACACACCTCTGTGCCCTTAACAGATCTTAACCCAAAAGTGAGAATAGTTTTTACAAATCTCTTCATCCTATATAAAATAGAGTTTCACTTGACTTAATGTAACTCATCAAAGTAACAAAATTCCTAGCTTATTTTAGTCGTCACTTTGTGAAGGAGTTTGGTGAGGTTTTATGCATGCAGAGAATTCTCTTGCAGGTGCTTTTTTATGCCTGTTTCAGCATTTTAGACAGCAATCGTTTTTAAGGCTCCATGTAACACAATGGCAGTGTGTCTGTTCCTATGTCTCCAACAGGTTTACTAGTGTCATATGTTGTGTGTGTGTGTAATAAACACACTAAATCTTAAGTTAATTGGCTACAATGAAATGAGGGAATACAGGAGTTTCAGTCAGACATCTGTTAGATGAAAAGTGGAATAATTTACAGCTAAGCATTCTAGATCAATTGACATATATAAGCTTCCAGCTTCAATTTATTTTATAACTTAAAACTGAAAACCAAGAGAAACATGGAATGGAAAGCTAAATCACAAGTAATCAATGGAAATGACAATTAAATAATTGTTTTTTAGCTCTGTCATTCCTTTATTGGAACACAAAAATTGTAGCATAATTGCCTTTTGGTTTATTAATTTGAATTATGTGTTGATTTTTTAAGTTGAATGTGCATATTTTTTTCAAGAAAAAGTAGCTGGTTGCTTTATTTACTAGGTTTTGATTGGTTTGTTGTTGCACGTGATGTATAGCAGGTCTTTTAAATTCAAGTCAGATTCATTTTAATCTATTTTCTGATGAAGTTCTGCGTTCTAATAAATGAACAAAAGAGCTGAAAAACAAGTTATTTAATTGTAATTTCAGATGATTTACTTGTGAATTAGCTTTACACGACTCTCTTGGTTTTCAGTTTTAAGTTTTTTAATGTATTAACACTTGACACCATGAACAACTTGAGTCCTAAGTCTAATCAACATAGAAAAGCAGAGAAATTGATAAATTGCTTAGACATTGTAAAGCAGCAGCTTACTTTTAAGATTAGTGGTGAATATATGCATTTATGTATACCTGTATGTATGTATGCATGCAAGCATTTATGCATGCATAAACCATCACATGCTAAGAATTTCTGAAAAGTGCAAACTTGCTAGTTAGATCGACCCTCAAATCCTGATGAACCTTATTATGAGTTATCATGTATCTTTAATCCCTATTCAATACGTTTCAGACAAGAAGATCTGGGAGACTAATTTGGATTCAATATGCAAACTATGGTGAGGGGTCTTATTTCCATTTTAACAATGGTCTCCTTTGCAATCTCAGTATCTA
Source organism: Protopterus annectens (assembly GCF_019279795.1). Classification (NCBI taxonomy): domain Eukaryota; kingdom Metazoa; phylum Chordata; order Ceratodontiformes; family Protopteridae; genus Protopterus; species Protopterus annectens. The sequence goes on from NC_056735.1 coordinate 418,976,574, forward strand.
GGCATATTGAAAGACACAAGAACAGCATACAGCAATCATGCTGAATTTAAGGAAGCAAAGGTTACTTGTTTACTTAAAATTGTACAAGAAACAGAACTGCCCAATCCTTGGTAACACCCTCAGTGAAGTTAATCATTTTTCATTCAAATCCAAACCAAAAAAATACATAAAATTTAAAGTTTAAAAACAACAATGTAAGCAGTTTTGCCTTGCCCATGTGGCATATTAGGAACTCAAGTCAAGCTAAATCAAACAACAAAGATTAGCACACGTTAGAGGAGAGCTTCCACTTTTTCAGGATAATCATTTACGTACCCATTGTAAAGGACATTTTAACTATTTCAATTCATGCCTTTGCAGAAACCATTTACAACTGATAATCCATTTTTCCTGTAAGACATGAAGTTATTTCTATTACAAATATGTGACTTCTACTGCATGAATCACAATTCTGTTCAGCATAACAGTTGGAAGACCCATTGACTGTGCGGAAAACTTTTATGTAATTTGTAAAATAAGAAAATTTATGAAAGAAAAATATTATTTATGAGTCTGATGGTTTTCCATCTACTTAAACATTTTGTATTGTCGCATTGACACAGAGTCCTATCCAGTTGGCACCGGGAGCCACTGCAAGCTGTGGGCAGGCTGCAGCCATAAACAATTTTTTTAAGCTCTTCAGGTCTCAAACAGTTAGTTAGGCACTACCTCCTGACACCGATGTCATTGTGTGTGCCCCTGCATGATAATGTTGTAGGATATGTAGGCGATGCATGATGACCTCAGCAGCAATGAAAAATTATTTTAAAAAATCGGGATTTGAAGGGCCCACTCGGGAATTTGTGGCACCCCATTATTTTGCCCTCAAAACTGGGAAATACTGAGGAATTCAGTATGGAAATTAATGGATTGGAAACACGTGCTCGTAGGGGATTAAAGGTGAGGGTTAGAACCCCACAGTTCAGAGGCATTTCTCTCTCAGTGTTTAGGAAATATTGATGTGGAAGAGATGCTTGCCTCTCAGTACAGAGGGGCTATTACCTGGAACAAACATTTACCTTTTGTAATAGAAGGAATATTACAATGGAGGAGTCATTTTTCTCTTAGTATAGTGAAAGGCTCACAGTTTAAACAGAAAACAATTCACTGTACCACTTGTATAAGACAGAAACTGAATAACAATGAGGTAAACTACCCCCACTTATCACTGGCTATGCAGGTTTTTTAACAAGCCTTAACTGAAAATACCACTTGTATAAGACCTACTGAAAAAACAGTCAACTTCCAGCTAGATATTGCTCAATGCAACACAAACAAATTACTTTAAATCGTGTATTATTTGATAAAAGTGCAGGTAAAAATCTACCTAACTCCACTCATGTAGGTCTCAGTTGGCCACAGCTCACAGTTTAAACAGAAAACGATTCACTATACCACTTGTATAAGACAGAAACCGAATAACAATGAAGTAAACTACCCCCACTTATCACTGGCTATGCAGGTTTTTTAACAAGCCTTAACTGAAAATACCACTTGTATAAGACCTACTGAAAAAACAGTCAACTTCCATCTAGATATTGCTCAATGCAACACAAACAAATTACTTTAAATCGTGTATTATTTGATAAAAGTGCAGGTAAAAATCTACTTAATACACACATAATAATACACACATACATTTCTCTCTCTCTCTCTCTCTGTCTATATATATATATATATATATATGTGTGTGTGTGTGTGTGTGTGTGTGTGTGTGTGTGTGTGTGTGTGTGTGTGTGTGTGTGTATGGATTCAAAATTTTGAACTTCAAACGTCTGAGACCAAAAGATCGAAGTTTTGAAACTTTGAGCATTTTCAATGAACACTGTCCAGCTTAGAACAGGATATTTGCTGTTTTCTTCACTGTAGTGCAATCTTGGCGTTGCTATATTTATTAAGCAGGGGGTATGGGGGGGTGAAGCAGGCAATTATTAGAAGTAGATCCATATATATATATATATATATATATATATATATACACACACACACACACACACACACACACACACACACGCTTACACACACACACACACAAAAAAGTTTGAACATACCCAATACCAAAAATGAAAAATATCAAATGAAATAATATCGTGAAAGGAAAACTATTTCCTCTCTCGATATTAAAACCAATCCCCCCAACACTAGCCTCAAATTTGTCTGAATAGTGGCAATGTTATGGGAAGGTTTTTATGAAGGTAAGGTGTAAAGTTAGGGTTGAGGGAAGGGTCAGTGTTAAGGTTAGGGTTAGCAGCCATTACTACAGAAGGCAGGGGGGCTGCTCCTCTATAATATCAAGAAGAGGGAAAAGGCTTTGATATAGTCAGTATAATTTTATGATTTAACCTCTTGATTTTCTTGGTGAGAAAGCATTGTGGTAATTCAAGCTGTATTATGTGTTATGTGTTTGGACAGGTACATATGAAAGGAGGCATTTTACTCAATGATTGGCTAAATACTGTGGAATGTTCACAAAGCTGCATGATGAAAAAGGACTTCCGTACAATATTGGATACATGGTGATTAAAGGACAATTTGTTGTCAACATAGGTTTTCAGGTCCCTAACTACCAGATCAATTTTCAGGGGTGTGTTATCAATGTGGTAGTTATAGGATATGTCATGCTTGCTGAAGAAGACTATCATGCATTTTTTGTCATTTCATTTTAGTCTATGCTGATGACACTATCTATTTGTTTGGGAAAGGCCTTCTTGAAGGATTTTGGTTTCCTTGGAGAAGTTATGATGGCAACAAGTTTACCGTCATCTGCAGACTTGGTCAATCATAAACCTTTAAAATTAGGTTTTACTTTCTAGGAGTAAATGCCAAAGAGGAGTGGTCAAGGACTGATCTTCTTTTGGAATAGGTAGAACCACCTACCTATTTTCCTGGGTTCTGTTTGTGACCATATTGCAATCCAACAGGTTCCATAGGGAGAAACATTTAGCTGGGGAGAGTTTATCAACAATACTTGATTGTGGGATGGCGTCAAATGCCTTTGTGAGGTTTAGATATGCAGAGTGTCCTGATTTTCTCTCATGCATTACTTTAGTAACCTTTTTGAAGAAGTTAACCAGGTTAAGCAAGCAGGATCTGCCCTTGACAAAACTAAACTGGCTTGGGTCAAGAGTTTTGCAGGTTACCAAATTATTATATCCTTATTTATTAATTCCAAAATGATCCTCTCCATGGCCTTACAGATAAGGATGGTCAGACTTATGGGTCTAAATGTCCTGGGTCAATTGACCCTCCACTTTTATGTAGGGGATGACTGTTGTTATCCTACATTCACCCTGCACACAACCTGTTTGCAGGCTGACACTAAATAGCCTCAGCAGGGGGGGGGGGGGTGACAGGTCCTGTTTCAGACAGGCCAGTAGGCAGCCTGGCATGTTATCTGGTCCCACAGAAGCAGTGCTCTTGGACTTGGAAAGTGGTTTGAGGACTTGTTCTTGGGATATTTGAGGGGGTTGTAGATCTGGATATTTGAACTGGGAATGTAGGGGGAGAGAGGGGATGAAGGTAGAGCTAAATGTATCTGTTCGTAGATTGGCTATGTTCTCAGGGTCTGAGCACACAATGTCATTTACTGCTTTGTGTAATGCTGAGTATTGTTTCTGGGGTTTCTTACATAGTTAAACAAGGTCTTATGGTTGTCATTTTCCTAGGTGGCTATTTTTCCCTCATGTATAGCTTTAGTTGATTTGATCCAGGACAAGAGTTTCTTGTTAAGGTTAACAAGCACATTTTTGACATTTTGAGAACTTGCATTTATTATTGCATACAATGACATTTTTTTCCTTTATTGTAGAGCCTGTTTACATTTGATCTCCGCCAAAGGGATTTATTTTTAAATTTGGCATTGTATTTCATTTGAAAGGGGGACAGATACATTTATGCAACTATTCACATGAGGATAAAATTTGGCAGTGAAGCATTTTACATATGCAGTAGAGTCATTGGGTTAGGGGGATCTTTATTTATTTATTTGACATCTGTTGACTGGGATAGTGACTGAGCTACTGCCCTTTTCCAGCAGAGACCCAGGGAGAAAAGCTCCATATTACAAAATTAACAACAAATGATATAACAAATATAAAAATTTCAAAGTAATTAATGATTGTGCAATGGGTGTTGTAGATACAAGAAAGAGGTATCTTGAATTTATTCTAATCCTCATTCAATTTTAGATTAGCCTTCATATAATGTCTGAATACTGAGGTATTTGAAGATGCTTCTGGCTTCAGTCTTAGGGAGAATATGACTGATTTATGGTTGGATTGGATGAAGGAGGTATTTACAATTGGGGGGAAACAGAGCTGTCCCATAGTGGTAAGGACAAAGTCCAGCATTTTGTCTTCTCTAGTTAGGCAGCAAACTATCTGGTTCAGCAATTTTGTATTTATTAAGTCTAGAAACGTTTGGCACACATGTAAGTCTTCCAGCTAATGGAGAGGTAGTTGAAGTCCCATAGAAAAATGGTATTTGGCCGAATGCATACAGGCTCCATGCTAGACAGGTAGGAGTTATGGGCCAAGAGGATCATAGTGGATGTCCTGTAGTTAGCTATGATGTGATAAGGGGTTTTGTTAATAGTACACTGGACATGGAGGAGTTCTTGATCATTATCCTGTGTAAAAATCCTGGAGGTGAAATTTTGTTCTACTAATATGGCGACACCGCTGCCTTTAGTGCCTCTGTCTAGTTCTGTGTGCCTGAACACACTGATGGAGTGCTGTCAATGTTCTTGAACCTCATCTCCATGAAGATGCATATATTGATACACTTCAAGATAAGCGGTGTGTCTGCAGGGACTGAAGTTTTTTTTTCAAGGCTCCTAGCAATTATCAGAAATACCTGTATGTTATCCAGATTCTGTTTGGTTAAGTTGGAAGCTTCCGAAGACTGACATTGTTTAACTCACTCAAGCCTAAAACACTCTTGTTTTGCATGCTTCCGGTTCACACCCATGCTTCCTTATGGCATCCAGATCTTTTTTGGGCCTGTTTTCCTTAACTAAGTGACTTACTAGTATTACAAAGGGCAAGGAGTTATTAACAAAATGGCACCAAGGATCTCCTGCAGTGGAGAAATTAATCTTTGCTTGCCACATTTTATTTATATTTTCATATTTATGTTCATATTTCATAACTGAGAGACCTACATTTTATTGTGGTATATGATGTGAAACACCAATGTGAGAGACAGGGCAATTCACTGAAAATGCTGGTTTATATCACATTGTACTGAAAATATTGCCAGTTGTTTCTTAGTAATTATGGAAATAAGCGATATTTCCATATGTATTTAATACTTCAAAATATAAGTGACATTGGATGATATTAGGTGAAACCTTAAATATTGTTGAAGAAAACTGTTTAATATTTTCGCTCTAAGTTGTACATCTTCAGAGGTATAGAGTATTATTTGTACTAATAATTGTACAATAAAAAGCATGTTTTCATATTTCTGTAAATATCTCAATAAACATGGACTTAAAGAATTTTTTCTTGTTGTGTGAAAACATATGACTGGTTAACAAAAATGTTTTAACAGCATATATCAAGGCTGTATAGTTTTCAAGATATATAAATTTGTAAATGTTTAGAAAAATATTATTTGGGGTTTGTGTGCATTATAATATATTACAATATTTATGGAAAAGACAATTAATGCATTGCCTATTATCACTTTAAGAATACTTCTTGATTACACTGCTATTTGTACACTTTGAATAGCTTTTTTGTTGACAAAATATTTACCTTTGTTTATCTTATGCTTTTTAAGTTACTATTTCAAAAAATGCTCTGGAATGCAAGCTGTGTGTAGACTGCTACAGTTATGATATTCCACACCAATGGGTGTTAATGAGTTCAAAATGTACTATGGGAGTGGATAAGGTTTTAGCTTATATATGAAAGACTTGTGGAGATTGGTGCAGGCCATCTTTGGCAAAACAGTTAGGACAGCCTACCATCTCTACCCAGGCTGATATATTGGACCCCCCCGAATTACCCCATTTGTTCAAGTCAATAATTTTTTGTTTGTATTGTGGCATCATTGTCAGTGATGGTAAAATGCTGATCAAGGCTAGGATCATACCTGCCTTACTCACATTTTCCAAGAACTCCATCGTGTCACTTTTCATATAGTCCTGGGAAGTATGTCTCAAGTCATTTACTCATGCTAGAGACCAACTTGTCCTTTAGCTCATACAGGCTGCCAGTCACACTCAGATATGAAAATTAGTTCAGGCAAGCAGCTACAACACCTTACCTGAACACATTATTCAAATTTGAGTGAGGTAAGTGCAATAGCATAGGGAGGGAGTGGGAGGAGGTGGGAATTAGATTAGGCAGCAATTGGGAAGTAAATTCAAGATTAGGGAGTGTGGTGGCAGTTTTAAGGTTATGGAACAGGAGGGATGTTTAGGGTTAGGGACTTTTAGGCTTAGGGAGTGGGAAGGGAGTTTAGGTTTCAGGAATTATCTGGCATTTTAGGCTTAGGGAGGGGGAGTGGAATTTTAGGGTTAGGGACTGAGGACTCAGGTTAGAAACTGGGTGGGAATTTTAAGGACAGAATTAGATCTGTAGCAGAGCTTATACAGTTTAATAATGTGAATTGTTGGGAGGGCTAAGTGTTAAGTAAGATGGGATATAATATATAATAATGGGATATAATGAGACTTATGACAAGTAGTTTTCTGAACAAGTTGCAACAAGCAAGTATGTCATGAGCCACTACCACATGAGAACTTCTTACATACCCCAGGGTAGATGCATAATTTCCTAGAGACCTCAATTTAAAAGGGATTTTATGTGATTGAATGCTACTAACACATAGCCTTTATGTGCACATTTCAGAGAATGTTTAGTGTCACGTTTTTAAGTTTGTAGTGTTGCAAGTTGTAGAAGAAAAATTAAGAGGTGCAGATTTGATATCCATTACTCATACCTCTCAATAGTTCAGATTTTCACAGAATGTCCAGATTTTTGCCCCATATTTTTGGACTGCTCCTCATAAAAATTGTGGTTACCTGGCAAATCATGGAGGATTGAAGTCACTAAATAATGATATGCATTTAAGTTTCAGACTTCATATCCTTCAGAAAATGCATGCTAACACACATCCTGCTGTTCTATCAACTTCCTAAGTTTAAGAGAGCAATATTTAAAATCTATTCCTATTTTTGGGGCTTTGTCCCCCATTATTTTAAGTTTTGTACAGATTTTTTGCTGTTAGAGGTTGAGAGGTATGCTGTTAATGTGTTCCATTAATATAAACAGATTAATGTTCTGAGAACTGATAAAAGAGAGTGGCATCAATTGTATAAAACCTGTTCTCAGATTGAGGGCAGTTAAGAAATTGAATATCTGTTTCTTTAAGAAGACTGCTGCTAGTAATCATATGATAAAATGAAGCATTTAAATTGTAGTCACCGGGTGTTCTGTTTTACTACCCGATGAGACACCTTGGTGCATGAAAGTTTGTGCATGTATCTGTTTCAACTTGAAATAACAAACTGTTCTTTATGTTTTACTCCTTTGAGCCTCTTCTTTGAACTGTTATATTGTTATAAAAATGCTATTTTTATTTTGTCATAGGTGTGGGTCATGGAAAAAAGGGTCCCTGGATTAACCCTCTAACCTGGTTAAAAAATTTAAAACAAAAACAAAAATAATAAATATAATTAATTTGTTTAAGAGTGTCAGCATCAGATAAAAGATAAGATTGCCACTTCAGGTTACAGTTTTGGGATCTTTGTCATCTGAATGTTGATAAATATCACACACTAAGAGGTCCATGCCAGGTAAGTCCTGTATTCACCTACCTGCTTACCATACCTGATGGTGCTGTTAAGAAGGAGTAATCATAAAACTTCAAAAAAGCGTGTATGTCTAAGTTGATTTTAACTTCAAGTATGAGTCTCTTTAGGATCGTAATGTTTGGAAATAATCTTTGGATGAAAGTGCTTATCTAAGATAAATAAAGCCAGATTATTTGAGAAGAATGGGGAGCCTAAGATTTATATTGTTTTTTGTTTTTGTATGGGACTTATTGATAGGTTCATAAGTTTATAAATAAGTAGTGGGCTAGCTGCCCTTGCAGGCCATTTTATGCCTAGTCATTTTCCATTTCTGTACTCAAAATAACCCTATCCCATTTGGTTATAGATTGACCTTACCCATCCCATGGTCGATAATTTTATATTACTCCTAATGAGAATAACTGGGATCATGCCACAGATAACTTGACACATGTATAGGATAAAGCATTTAGGAGCTGTATCTGTCCATTAGTAGTACAGGGAGCAGTCCTGGTATAAAATTTCTGTTTCCCATCCATAGATCTAAGTTGCTGTTGAAAATGGACAGCAATGATCTTTGTTTTATGTGTATGGGGTGTCTGTTCCATAGCAGCGGTATCCTCTGGGTAATATTCCTGTCCCTCCAAAACATTTTGCTGATGTTGCAGAAGAGGTTTAGATCCTTAGACCAAGTATTTCTGATGTCACTTGATTTGTTGATGTGCCTTAAATCCATCAGTAATAGGTTGGAGGATGCCTTGTATGCCAAACACAGGTCACCTCTTAGCAGTCTGTAGGATACAGAGTATAGTGAAAGACCTTTGAGTCAGTCCATGTAGGGCATGTTGTTTAGGGCTTGTATCCTTTTAGAAAGGTATTTCTGTGGGTGTTACAGTTGTTGCATGTGTCTGGACAGATAAATGCCAAAGGGGGCATCATATTAAATGGTAGATAATGGTAATGGTGGATTATTTTCTTAGCTCTTCTGAACTTAACTGGTTTTGTTCTGCTGAGATTTGTATTAACAGACAGTGCACCTAAGTATTAAAAATGGATTGTTTTCCCAACATTATAAGTATTTGCTTTGAACAGCACAGAAACAATTTATGTTCTAGGAATGTATGCTTATAGATTCATAAGAGAATCAATACCAATTTTGCTATCCACACTGGACACAAAATAATAGAATTTACATGTGCTGACAGAATATTACCACAACTAAAATGCAGCCTATAAATGAGGCTATTTTAACACCAGGCATTCCAATTTTATGTATTTACCATACATACAGTTCAAAAGATGTCTCATTTAATGACACAGATAACCCAGCATCAAAGGCTGAAAATGCCTGCCTTGATGTCTTGTACTTGAATGATTGCTGTCTGTGACACTGACCATGTGATGTTGATAAATCCCTAAACCAGTATGGCTGAAGAATGGCAAAAAATACATTGAATAGCTTATCATTCCTAGATGAACTGATAGAAAACTAAAGCGGGTTACTACATTTAATTCATGAATCCAGAGGAAGCATATTGATGTGCAATGCAAATTTGCAGTGCCTCTCCTGACGACTGGGGATAACCTGTACCATTTAAGGTTAGGGCAGTTTTTAGAGCATTACATTGACCTTATACAGTATACATTATACACAAAGCCTAATGTTACTTTTATAATTAGAACAAACATTCAGTTATGTTTGGATAATACAGAAATAGATTCTGAAATCAAATTAAAACTCATGGAATTATGCAGTCTGCTGACTTCTCTTTTAGACATGATGTCAGTCTACATCTACCAATAGGCTGCACCTCATATTGGTCATTACAGCTGATTCATGCCTGTGCCATGCAGTTTATAAATGCTGACAGTGTTGTTGAGCCCACTGCTCACCCAAGAAGACAGCGCCCGCTTCATTCTTGGCGTTTGAATGTTACCGTTAAGTCGTTCCTGTCTGGCTGCAGAGTACACCCTTAATTCTCATTTTCTTCCTTTTCTGGTCTCCTGCTTGAGTCACCCAGGTAAATATATAGTTTAAATTCATCCAATATTTCCTTATTACTATGTGCAAAACTTAAATTGTTTATGCAACATATTATTTTCATTCACTGTCTTGCGTTTTTTAATTGTGCTGAAAGAAATCAAGTACTGAGTTATGCGTGGTGTCTGCCCATCTTCTAACTGGACGCTTACCTAGAGGCTGAGCTCTACTCTTTGGCTCAAAAGCATTGAAATTGCTTCTGGAAGTCCATGTCCCTCACACTAGAAATAGAGTGTTATGACTGGCTAGTTAAGGAGATGAAGGTGTGTGACTGGTACAGCAGAATTATAAATAGCCAACACATTATGAGTGATACAACCAACATTCCTGTTTAGCTAGGGACCGGTAGATGTCCTAAACAACTTCTGCACTTGCAGTAGTTATAGCTACAGTAAATTAAAGTTCATTCTTTTTGCAAACAGTGTCTGCCTTTAGCAAATAAAGTTCTTTCTTTTTAGCGGTTTATAGCATAGGAGTTCTTACTGGTTCATTCTAGATACTGTAATATATATATATATATATATATATATATATATATATATATATATATATATATATATATATCTTTTTTTTCCTATGTCATGCAAGCTTTAGCTTCACTTTGTCTAGCTGAATGTTTAATTTTGTCTAATATGAATTGTTGTGCCTGACTGTTAGGTCATAAAATGTTAATACGTTGCTGTCTGTAGTCCTTAGCCTCCATTTGCCTACTGTGTGACTCTGAGCAAGTCAACTAACCAAAGTCACTCCTCAGGGCAGACACTTGTGTCCAGTGAACATACTTGGTAAACAACAACAAAAAATATGTATCTTATTTAGGTATGACAATTGCCTGTCACATACTTAATCAGAAAAATTTGCTCTCTAAAGCTCAAAACTTTTGTGAGTAAATGCTATGTCATTTATTTTAGTGGTACCAACATAAAAACACCTATTAAGTATCATTCCATGAAACAGTAAAACTGTAGTTTGCATTAAAAAGTAGTTTGTTAGTTATAGTTGCCTCTTTGGTAAACATGTTGCATAATTTCATCATGATACATTTTGGGATTAATGATAAAAGGAAGTGCAGAGGCTAACTAAACCATTAACTGAGTTATCTTCCTTTTATTGGAATGAAAAAAAAAGAACATAACAAAACTAAGTATGCAATTAGTAAATCCATTGTTTTAACAGATTTGGCAACCCTAAAACAAAGATAGTGGAAAAAAGAGAGTGAACATTTTTTTTTCATCTTTGTATGGTGAAAACTAGAGGAACTTTTCAGGATGGTGAAGCACACCTGTGTACACAAATTTACAGTAATATGACTTATCATTCGCAGAACTGATTATCAACATGAAGTTTACTACTATATGAGGGAAAAGAAAAAAAAATCCAATATTGTCGGGTGTTGTATAAAGTATTTAAGTGACCGAGAAAGGATTAAGTCTAGTCTGTTTTGACCGAGTAGTAAACAATGGAATTCTTTTTTTTTAAATACTTTGCTCATATACATTCTTAGGGCTCAGCAGTTACCTACCATTTCCACTCATTCACTCTCTGTTGAAATGTAAGCTGGCCAGGCACCCATGACAATCACTGCAAGATAGTGAAACTTCCTAACTTATGCCCAACGTAGGAATCCATGCAGCCGGACCTTTCATCCATTAGTTGGTAGCTCCCTTTAAGAACTAACTATTCATGGGTTTAGCAAGCTATAAAAATGCCTGTTACTCTGTTTTATATTGTAGATATTGTTTAGTATATACTCAGTATGGGGAAAAGTATGTAGATCTTCTGTGAGCCAGGATAAAACAGTTCAGATTTATTTAACAAGCTATTAAAAAAAGTTTCTTCTTATATTTTGTTCTATCACATACTTATTTTATTTATTCTGCAGAACCTTTCATGCTTGTCAGTATATGTATGTCATGGGTTGTTTGTTCCACGTGCTGTTAGTTAACTCCTTATGCATATTTTTTCTCTTATAACTGTGCATCACTCTTGTTGTCTATTGAAATGGCAAATGCTGACTAGGATTAACAGCTTTTTATATTTTGTGCAAGCCTTACTCCAAACCTGTGCAGTGTGTAAAGGACAAAATACAAGAGCAAGATTAAGGAATCCACCTCCCCCCAGTCCTCAGCGTACCTTCATAACCACTATTTCAAATACGTATAAAATATTCTTACATATATGGAGAAATTATAGGTGTATAGTTCTTGATCACCTCCACTGCAGTGGAGGATGAGGCAGATTTCATTGGGAAATCTATGAGTACAGAACATCTGCCAATATGGGATACTCCTGAGCTTGCATTTGTATGGTTCTCTTGACCTGAACCCTTAAAGTGAACATATATAGCAACCATGACAGCCCCTATCCTGACCTACCACCATTCAGAGTTCCTAGCCACCCTTATCCATACATGGCCTGCATGTGGTCAATGTCTTTGACATTCATCACTCCAGGAAAACAGCCAGCAGTGACTCTTCCACCACAGTGCAGCCTAAGTTTGAGTAATGTCCACTCTCCTAACTACCTGCCACTGGATTACACAAAATATTTAGTTGTTATTTTGGAATCCCTAATTCTGAGGCTTCATTGAGGTTTGTCTTGTAGGGCCTAGAGCTTATATGAACTGAGGAACATAAAAATACTTATCATTTTGGTGGACTTCTTCAAGAATTCACCACGGCCCTGGATGAAGGCAAAACAGTTCACACTGCATATCTCAACCTAGCCAAGGTCTTTGACACAATCCCTCACTTAGGCATCATTGAAAAACTCACCCAGCTGGGAATTAACCCTTACATCACTAGATGGGTTGCCAACTGCCTCACAAACAGAACACATACAGTCAAAACTGGGGATGCTAACTCTACTGTCATACCAGTTACCAGTGGTGTTCCACAGGGATCTGTGCTAGGCCCCCTATGTTTGGTATCTATTTTTCAGAAGTCCAGCTGAAAATAGATGACCTATGGCTTACCAAGTTTGCTGATGATTGTAAACTGGGTGCAATCATTGAATTACAACATTAATAATATCCCCCTAAGTTCAAACCCAGTGGTGAGAGATTTAGGAACACAAGTTGATAGCAGCCTTAATTTTGATCATTAAGTGTCCACCATACTAAGGAAGGCCTTCTATGTTGCACACCTCATAAGGAAGGGTATAGCATCCAAGGCTAAGAAGGTTATAACTTCCCTGTACTCGGCTCTCATCAGATCAGTAATAGAGAATAATACTCCCTTCCGTATGTACCTCACCAGACACCAGCTGCAATTGGAGAGATATCAGAGGTTTCTCATCAAGAAAATTAAGTGCCTACAACACATGACTTACAACAGACTGAAGTCCCTATCACTTTACTCAGTATCGTATAGATTGCTTAGAGGCTACTTGCGCCTGGCCTACAGACCAGTTTCAGATTCTGCTTTGATGAAGCTGCTGCACATCTGCAAATCTGCTGGGAAAAGATTCACTTGCTCTAAGGATCTTAACCTAGCCTGTGATATTAACAGGACATGTTGGAGAGACAGATATGTCTCCAGAGGCTGCCAATCCTCTGCAACAAACTCCCAATTCATGTAAAACAGAGCTCCTCCATGATCTTATTTATGTGTAGGCTGGACAATTGGATGGGAAACTATAAATTTATACTGGGAGTTTCACCTATGTCCTTCTTAGACAAGGGCCACCAGTACTGATCTTAGATTTGCATGCAAACATATACTATATATTTTGGTCCATAAGGGAACAAGGGTATAACATGGATAGGCTTGAAGATGCCTTAGAGCCAATAGCCTTGTAAACTCCTATGATCCCACGATCCTATTTTCTTGGACTACTGGCAGCTTAAGACTTAAATAAGGATTTTCTGAAGATGACAGACCATTCAGTCACTTAATTTAGATATGTGCCAGAATTGTCAGAAACATATTTATTTTAGTTTCAGAAATTCAGATAACAAGCATCTTAAATACAGTATGTATGATTCCTTGACAATTTACAAAAATGTAATATCCAAGGGATTATGAAAATAAGTGCAAACCTCTGTTTTGCAATGTAGAAAATACTTCATTATTCTAGCACCTTATGGTTATGTGAATACTTATGTGATATGGTACAACCTGCAATGAATAATACTGACATACTCACTGATTTAGTATGCTTACAATTCAGTCATAAACGTATTCCTTAAATGAGAGTGCAGTGTTTAATTTGCTAAGATGTGTGGCCACATTCGTAAATGTACTGCACTAGGCATTAGTCCCGTGCTTAGTGGTACGTCAGCATGAGATTATTGCAATTCCTGTAACTTCTAAAAAAGTCTACATTAGATAAGAATGCTTGATGAGTGTTGTCTGCCCTTAACACTATGATCGTCATGCAATGGATATGCTATTAGTGGTTCATGATCTGAGCTGGAAGGAGTCAGTACTGGCTATATTTGATCTGTGGGTCAGAAGTGCACAATGAACTTTTCTGTGTACCATATTTGTATCAATACTCAAGAATGCCACTAATGTGAAAAATCATTGTTATTACAACCTACTATATGAGTTCAAGCTATCCTGTAATAAAATGGGAATCGATTATTCTGGAGCATGTTATATTTATTTCCTTGTTGACTTTGTTACAAAGAGATAACACAACTGCAATTTATTTGCTAATATCTTTGTAATACTGCAGTTCAATTTCTTTTTGCTCGAGTCTTGGTTCCGCTTATATAAAATTACCAGGTTTGTAACTTTTGGTCTGAGACACAAACCAATTCAGCTCACAACAGAAATACATTTAAATTCTATGCTAATAACTAAAGGAAACTATAATAATATCAAAGGATCTTTGCAGTTATAGGACCAGTGCAATGAGTTAAAAGATAATGTCCCCCAGTTATTGATGGGAATATTTTTTTTTGTTACAGTAGAACTTCTAAGAATGTGACCAGTTTTATTCCAGACAAAATATAAATTACTTTTTAATTTATATAATTAAAACCCTTAGTTAAGCAAAGCAGTGATGCTGTAAAATGTCTGTCTGCTGTTAGTAAACACAGGCTTAATACATTGAAAAAGTGTTTGAAAAAAATGCATTTGTTGCAGTTAACTCCGTTTATGTTTTACTTGGCTAATAAAGTTGAGGACAATGCAAAGCTTTTATTTGCTGTGTTGCCTGCTTCTGATAAAGGTTGCCTTCAGGGAAACATGCACTTTAAAGGGAATATTTTGTGCCAATACAGTACTTCATTTTTTTCAGTTATTCTTTTTTTATTAAAGTTATTTTTTTCTTTGAATTCCAGATTTTTGGTGTACCTTATGAACTTGTTTACTCAGTTGACATGGCTTCTGGTTTAGTAAAGAAAATTGCCTCACTAGGCTTTGAAGAAATCTGTACAATTGTAATTTAAAAAGTTAAAAATTGCTTTAAGCCCAATTTTGGAATTTCTTATTGGTTTACTGGTTTTCTATGTGTTTATTGGAAAGCTAATTATTTCATTCCAGTTCATAAGAGCAGAGACAGTTTGCATGTTAACAGCTATTGACCTGTCTCTTTGATAAGCCTTGTAAGGAAACTTTTGAAAGGGTAGTTCTGAAAAACTTAGATTGGTATACTTGTAGTAACCTTGTACTGGACTATAAGCACCCTGGCTTTGTTAAAAGTAGGTCTGCACTGACCAGTTTATTATATTTCTCTGAGTTGGTAATACATCTCTGGATCTAGGGAAGTACTTCTGATGCAATGTTTTAGAATTGGCTAAAGCCTTTGGTACTGTTGTACCTCCTTTGTATAGCTTCTGTGGCCTCTTCTAGATTCCACTTGTCACAGTCGCTATTGTTTAAAAATATTTGCATATGTGAATAGATTATTTCATGCTTATTTTCTTTTCTTTACTTTGTTTGACATGTTTTGATCCACAAGAAATCCGCTAGACCACTGAGTTCCTCCGTACAAAAAGACTTTATTCAGATAAAATGCTTGTTTAAAAACACTTTTTGTCCGACAGAATCGTTGGACTTCTTCAGACAAAAGAAAAACGTTTGATATCATTCAAATCACTTTTAAATAACCTTCGTCATGTCACCTGATTAACAAATGAAACATTTTAAAGTTACAAATACTTAAAATTATTTAAACTGTTAATATAAAACTTAATATTTTAAAACTAGATATATTGTGTTAGCAGCAACCAGTTAGATCATGCAAGCATAATAGTTCTGATAAAAATTAATATAATGATAATAAATAACATATACAAATTAATCGTGAATGATAAATCAGAAAAACAATATAAAAACAATAAAAAGATTATTATTAACAATAATGAAAAATCACCCTTATCAACAAATCAGATGTGCAAAGTACTCTTCTGTTTACAAAACATCTATGTAAATATAGAGCCAGTTCAGACCAAATCATGACCAACCATACTTTGAGGGAAAGTTCTGTCTTATTTCTGTACCAGGAAAAGTAAAATTATTCCTCTCCACAAAGGCGGGAAGCAGGAAACTGCATACTTAAAGTAATCTAAGTCACTTAATGAAACACAGTTGAAGAAAGTAGTACCAGGATCAATATCATATTATATGTGATACGTAACAGAGTCTTAAGCTGTAGTGTTGATACATCACTTTTAAAAATCTATGGCACAATATAACCAGTCAGATAGGGCTAGTTGTATAGCTATTTTGTTTTTGAATTTATCTAAATATTTAGATATGATGAAATGTATTAGCATGTCATATAGTCTTAAAAAGGTTTATGTTTCTACATCTGGTTTAACACGAGAATTATCCAAATAATAAAACATGAAGGATTAAATGGGATTTTTGAAATGTCTGGTCCTAGACTCATTACTGCCAGACGTGTCATTGGGATCTGAGTTGTCAAATCAGGCAATCCCAACATCATGAAATATGTTCTTGACCATATCCTTCTGTCAGGATGATGTATACAACAACTTTCAGATTAATTTCAAAAGATTACAAGCCATGTTCAGTGCAAGCAGATTATTTGAAAATGCATCAAAGTCTGTACATTAACAGAAGGAAAAAATCATCTCCAATATGGCCTTTCTAGCAATTTCAAGATCTGCACTACTGATGGCAACATGTGAAACATATCTAAAGTTAAGCTTGTGGGATATGCACCATGCAAAGACCCTTATACACTGTCAGGGTTACAGCAGGAGAGGTTGACAATCAGAGAGAGGTATTCTATAAACTGAATGGCAACCTTACCACTCATAATAAAATATGAATGGCCTCCTCCATTTCAATATTTGTTTGCATTTGAAGTCATCAGAATTATTAATCCTCTATAAGAAGTTGGGACAAACTAAAAAAAAAAAAAAAAAAAAATATATCACTGTAATAGAGTTACTGGCTTCCCAGCTGAGCAGTGACACAGACTCCATCATTGCACAGTATTTCATAAACTGGGAAAGCAGTCATTAAAGAGCCGATTGTCATGCATTCATCTCATAATTTTGTACAAACAGCTATTTAATCAACTTAATCTTATCTAACAATGGTAGTTTGATTTAATGTATTTCTGTATGTTCAGTATGGAGCTTTTCTCCCTGGGCCTCTGCTGAAAAAGTACATGTCGCCAGTCAGACTTTCCCAGTAAACAAATATAAAATAAAGTAAATATATAATAAATCAAATAGTTGCCTAGACATGCTGATGAGATGTGCTTCAATTACACTAGCTATCCTCCTCATAATAATGTCAAAACTGGCAATATAGCCTATAGCTGTGCAAAATTGTGCCAGTGGAATTTCCTTCCTTGCATGATAAAATATTTTAGCTTCTTAGGAGATGAAACTTAACATATTTTGCAGCAGTTCAAGGCTGGCTGGGTTGTGGGTGTAGTATATAAACAGTTAAGCGTGCACATTGTCAAGATGATCAAATGAAGAGAATTTGGCAACATGTTTTTATTGAACTGCCTGGTGAAGAATTCACATAGAAGGCAGACCTAGCTACTGTTAGCTGCCTTAAATATACAGCTGCATATCATCACAATATATAATATATATGTTCATATATGTTACAGACTACTGATAAGGCGGTCACAAAATGGATAGAGAATGAACCTAAATTTTTAATTAGAAATCAAAAGTCTTTGAAAAGACACTTATGTGTATCCAGAGAAAAGAAAACAACTATGGGTGGAATGGGAACTAAGCCTTGTGGTAAATGTTCATATTGTGGGTATATAGATATAAGCAATGCATTTCTGCATCCAGATCAGGACCGGCTATATAAATGTAAAGTACAAGCTACATGTGATACACAGCATATGGTGTATCTTGCCCATTGTGTAATTTGCAAGAAATTTTATATTGGGAAAACAGACCGTACACTCAAGGAGAGGATTAGAGAATACATTTATCACATAGGCAAACAAAGCAGAACTAATGCTCTGGCCAAACATGTTATGAACACTAACAGTCAACATAAGTTTATGGCCATTGCTAGGAGTTTTGTGAGTTTGAGGGGGCCACATGTAATAAAACAGAGGAACTGGAAGCTAGATGGATAGTTTTATTTAGAGCTGATATGGGACATGGTCTCAATGAACAAATACCAATGAGACCAAAGTTAAAGGCCAGACCTCTACGAAGATAATGTAGCTGTTTGTAAGAATATGTATTTTAATAATGTGTGTCTATGTTGCACAAAGTATAAAAAATATACATTTTAAGATATTTCTTTAATATTTAGTTATTCTCTGGTTACTATACAGCTTTAATATTTTATTGTAATGGAATGTATATAGTCATGTGATGAATTGCTGCCATGTGATGCATTCAGCAATGTTTAAAAGTATGACTGGTTTCAGTTTGTTTTTATGCACCTGAAGAAGCAGATGTGAAAGCACTTGCGCCTGATTAAAGTTTTATAATCTGGAGCCTATCCTGCGTCCTCCTGTTGTTTTTGGATACTTTAATGAAAAGATTGCTGCTAGCAAACAACTTTATATTTCAGTGTTTCATCTACTGTTTTATTTCATCTACAAATTCAGTGCCTTCTACCCTTGAAGAATAAATTGCCTCTGTTACATTAAAAAAATGGTAAGCTGGTAATGTTACAATAGGCCAGGGAATGCATGGCAACAGGTTCATAGTTACTAGGCATCTCATCCAAAGAAAGATATATTCAGTTCTGCAGCACCCCACCCCCTTAAAATACAGCACAGTATCAGCAATCCATCTATATGCTGTGGGAGGAGAATCCACAGTCAAGATGCACATATGCTACCTGTTGTGCTGTTAACACTCCTTTACAATTCAGTACCATAATAGTCATACAATTTGCTAAACAAAACAGTTGCACATTGTAAACAGACTTAGTATGAGCAGCAGTAAAAGTCTCTTCCCTTAAAGCTCACAATTCCTTAAAAATGCACTTGAAACTAAATTCCTTGAAAAATGCACATAAAAGTCATTTTCTTGGAAAATGCAACTTGGCAGCTGGGGTAGGATTCAGGCTGTTTCCTGTAGCTAAGGTACAAGGTTTGAGCCTATGCAAATTACTAACCACCTGCTAACCCCAGCTATGGCATTTCACTCTCTCTCACACACACAACTCAACCTCTTAGTGCAAGAAATCTGGACAAAGCCTGTCATGATGGTGGGGGGGGGGGGCGCAGAGGCCCAAAACTAGGGGCACATTTTAAATACAGCTCTTAGAAAGTTGTTAGAATAACAGAATTTGTGTTAGCATACATTTTCTGAAGAATATGAAGTCTGAAACACAAATGCATGTCATTATTTAGTAACTTTAATCCTTACCATCCCAGTGATTTACCAAAAAAGACAATTTCTATGAGGAACAGACAAAAGGCAAAAATCTGGACATTCTGTGAATATCTGTACAGTTGAGTGGTATGAAACACATACACTCCCCCGTACCTCTCAACTTCTTAGTCTTAAATCTGGACAATGCCACAAATAATGGGGGGACAAAGACCCAAAATAGGGACACCTTTTAAATATTGCTCTTACAAACTTAGAATGTTGATAGAACAACAACTTTTGCATTAGTATGAATTTTCTGAAGGATATGAAGTCTAAAGATGAAATGTCTGCCATTATTTCCTGACTTCAATCCTCAATGATTTGCCAGGGATTTGCCAGAAAACCACACTTTTATGAGAAACAGACCAAAAGTATGAGGCAAAAATCTGGACATTCTGTGAAAATCTGGACAATTGAGAGGTATGACCCTCCCACTTCCCTCTTACACACACATACACAAATACCCCTACCTCTCCCTTACACACATACCTCCCTCTTACACACACACACACATACACACACACACACACACACACACACACACACACACACACACACACACACACACACACACACACACACACACACACACCTCACACTTGTCTCTTCATGGTCTGCAGTCCAAACATCTTCTGGAATTCAAATTCCACACGTGCAGAACAGGAAGATTTAAACAATTGGTCGCACAGATGCAACAGGTGATTGCAACCTGCAAAGGAAGTTTTTAAAGGATGACTGCACCCACAGATTCAAGAAACATGTTTATTTCATCATGGTTTATTTTTGCCTACATTTTAACACAACTCTGGGACTATTTAGAGCTTTTTAGATATTTTTATACGCAATTTCTGACTCTGACTACATGGGGTCTGGCATCTTGAAATAATTTTGACTGTTTAGTTTGCCTCTAAGTATCCCAGAATGCATTGTTTGTCTCCAAAACATTGTGTCAGATCTGCCACATTTTCCGTAAAGCTCCTGTCAGTGCAGTGATTTTACAGGTATTCACTGCTGTGTTATAGTCACCTACTTTTCATTAAAATTTTATCCTTTTTCAATGACTACTTCAAACACAAGCAGTGCAATGTTACAGAACAGAATTGAAAAGTGCATTTTATTGTTCTGTCTTCTTAGAAATGCTAACTTGATTTCTTTTGTGAAGGCTGAAATGTAGTTCTTCAAGGTATCTCCCCTCCCCCTTCACACCTACCTTCCCTAGCTGTCAAAGAGCTAAGGGTAATTTGACCCATTATCTGCATGTGATTGACAGATCACAGCAAGTGACCCGACTAATGTACTGTTTTCTTGTCAGCCTTTCCTGCCTTACAGTGGGAGACTTTTTTGTTGCACTCCTCCTGTTAAATTTAGAACCAAGCTCCATAGCACTGGGAATAGTCACTGTTTTGCAAAGCATTAAACTCCCACTTATTCTTCCTTCCTGTTTGGTTAAATAGTTAACAAATGATGCACTATAAACACAAAATATTTCACAGACTTGCATGACAGCACCCACATGCTTTTTTTAAAGTGGTAATTTAAGAAAATTACGATATTGCATAATTCTTGTAATCTGATGTAGTGTTGTCAATTAATTGTGACAGACATCTGCTTCTTATGTAAAAACATGCAATTAATGTCTATGCATGGTCATTGCAAATTTATGCTCTTAGTTTTTACAGGTGTTACTGTGCTTCTGCCTGTACTTTGTCACATATTGGTAGGGCTCTTCAGAAAAGTGAGATTATAGTTTGGCATTTTTGCTTGGTTAAGAGTGGGCTGGGCAAGGCAGCTCTGACATCACATTGTGGGAGGTCCGCTGGCTCTTCTATACAGCATGCAAATCAGGTGGGGATTACATCACTTTGGGGGAGGAAACATCCCGGTAGCTAGAGCAAGAGCTCTGGTAGATGTGACATCATCTTTTCAGAGCCAGCTAGAGATTTTTCAACTTGGTTTTCAAAGTGAAAGTAAAACAGTATGGAAAGGTAGAAAGCCTTACAGGGAAACCAGTTGAGTGGATTAGTTTTAAAAGCTGCATGCGTGATTTTTCAAGGCTGTATCAATGAACAGAGACTAAAAGACACAGCAAGTTGAGAAGTCTGCTTTAATATCCTGTTGTTGTCCTTTAAAGAAGAATATCCTTAAAGAAAAAAAAACATAGATTTTTTTTTTTAAATTAAAAGAAAATGAATCGCCCAGCTAGCGGGTCTCCTCCCAGCCAGTGGGGGCAGTCAATGCCACTATGATCCCAACATTGAGTTATGCGACCCCATGTGGAGTCGCGACCCATAATTCAAGAAGCCCTGACCTAGTAAAAGGGTCCTGGTGCCTTGATTCCCTACATCTTGACCTCCACGCATCATTCAGATTACCTTTTCCTATTTATTCTCAAAATTTTGTCTTATTCTTCAGCTTTTTCCTGCATCCATTCAGCATACTGTAAGTGGCAAAGAGTGCACTATAATAACTGTGTAATAAAATAGTGAATTAAGATAAGGGTTTGGGGGCCTCACCATGAGATATTAAATGTTCTGAGATGTACTTGTAGAGGTTTTTTTTTTCCATTGACACCCCTCCTGGATCTGGCGACATAAACCCTTCTTCATATATTACTGTAGCTAGCATCTATGTCTTCCCCTCACTCACATATATAGTCTATGTCTCACATAAAACATCATGTCACAGATTTAGAAAACTATTCAACTTAAATCCCTTCCAAAGCAAACCATCCCAAAAGATACTTTTCACTTCTGTTCAATATTCATTCTCCCAATCCTGTGCAAATTTCTTGAAAAGATAGACTACACTCAACTCTCCTATATCCAGCAGTACCACCTGCTGTCCTCCAAACATCATGGATTTTGGTCTGGACAAAGTAGCATGGCAGCACTTTCATCCCTAACTGATGACTTCTTGTTAAACTGAGAGAGTGGTCTCCTAACAGGTACCCTATTTATAGACCTGACAAAGGCATTTGACCTTACAGACAACTATCTTCTCCAAAACAAACTAATTGAAATTGGTATCAGTCATAATGTCACTCTCTGGTTTAAAAACTTCCTCAGTGACAGTCACTTCAGAATTGAAACACGATCCTGCCAATCAAAATCTATACCTATTTACAAAGGTGTACAACAAGAAGATATTTTTGCCCCCCCTCCACTTCTCCATATTCATTAACAAACTTCCTTGTGACCTCTCCTGTCTCCTGCTTATTCTCTATGCTCATGACATGGTCATTTACCAATCAGGTCACCCTCACACCAACATTCATTATCAATTCCAGTCAGTCTTACATGAGCTCCACCAATGGCTCATAAACTATAAACTACCTTTTAACCTCACCAAAACCAAAATAATTATTTTTGGAACTCCACATTAAATTCACCAAGCACCTGACTCTTTAACTATATTTGCAGTATACAGCCATTCCACATAGACAACCTTCAGCTTCAGATACCTACAACCGTGACTTGATCAGTCACTAAACTAGTCACATATAGAGAAAGTGATAGCCAAAATAAACTCCATCCTCTTCTGGCCAAAAAGATCCCCCCTTTTCTACCCCTACCAGCTAGATCAGCCAATAGCAAAGGAGTTTTCATTTCTCATTTTGACTATGGGCTCCTGATTTTTGCTTCTGCCTCCAAGAAAAACATTGCCACACTCCAGATTATCCTTAACAGCATCTAAACTCACCTCTCTATGACCATCACTGTATCATCCTAGAAAAATAGGTGGCCTAATGGTTAAGGTGTTTGCCTTAGAAACACAAGGTGCAGGGTTTGAGTCTCACAAGGGATAATTGGCTAGGCTTACAATAGCTCGCAAGGGCAGTTAGCCTAGTACTAACCTATGAACCCATAAAACAAAGGTCTAAAACACTTTTAGGATCCCATCTCTACAAAGTATCCAGCTCTACACATTTACTCCCCTTGCAGCTAGATTTCATGATAAAACCTCCTAATACAATTTGAGAAAGGTGTCACAAACCACATCAACTCTCATTACCCCCAAAACCAAACTACACAGCACTGCATATGATCAGGCACCAACTCTTTGGCAAGCTCTCCCCTTTCACATTAAGGAAATCAATACTTATTCCAAATTCAGAATGCAACTCAAAATGCACATCTTCGTCTAAGCCAAATAATTCTGTTTCCACACAGGAAATATCACATAATGTCACATAAGTCTCTTCTCCTCTCTCAAGATTCACTGAAGATTGTCCCAATTTAGAAACTAATGCATATATTGTACATTACACCCTGCTTGTTTACTGGCATGCATACACAGTTTTTTTATGCAATTAGTCTAAGCTATACTGCTCTTGCTTGCATTTCTGTATTTTTTATTTGTGAAATGCTTTGGATTTTATCTGGGATGAGTCTGAAATTGGTTAATATTGAACAGTGCACTACTCTAGTAAATACAAATATAAACATTTTGATTAAATGATTGCCTTGGTCAATATTGATCAGTGCACTACTCTAGTAAATAAATATAAATACAGATATAAACATTTTGATTAAATGATTGCCTTGGTCAATATTGATTAGTGCACTACTCTAGTAAATAAATATAAATACAGATATAAATGTTTTGATTAAATGATTGCCTTGGTCAATATTGATCAGTGCACTACTCTAGTAAATAAATATAAATACAGATATAAATGTTTTGATTAAATGATTGCCTTGGTCAATATTGATCAGTGCACTACTCTAGTAAATAAATATAAATACAAATATAAATGTTTTGATGAAATGATTGCATGGAAAAAAATCTGTAAAAAAGTACATTCAAACTTATTCTTTTCTATCAATAAGTGGTGCCTGTCAAGACAAGCAGTTTATAAACCGAGGAGATAAATGCTTGTGAGGATAGATGAGTCATATCTGGGCATATCCCTCTGATATTAGACTGGGATGAAAATCAAGGCCCAAATGGACACACTGTTAAATTTCAAGTGGCTACTGTCATACATATACAGAGTGTACCCCCTCACCTTTGGGTAGCTACCTTCCATGTACCACTATGTTGTCAAACTGGCCAAAATTGATAGAACAAATAAAACACAGTAACAGATTTTAAGCTGATACTGTCAGACATATACAAACAGCATACCACTACCCTCAAAATAGCCATGTATCTGATGTCTGAGTATGAGGAAAGTAAAAAAAAAAGACAATCACTGTAATGTATTCCAAAATATTGCACCTAGAGAGGACACTGGCTGTAACCAAGCTATAACAACCTTCTATGCACATCTCTCAAATTTGTGAGAAAGGTTTAAGAAATAATGATCACACTGACCCCATCCCCATCACAAACACAAACATCACCTCACTTAAAGGTCATAATCATATGCCCCCCCCAAAAAAAACACGTCATGCATACTACTGATGTTCATCGTGTTACACTGCTGCAGTCATTACACTTGGGTTATCCTGCCGTCAGGCGGTCCCGCAGTCGGCCAGAGTTCCAAAGTCTTGGTCCAGCGTTGGTTGCTGTCGCTTCTTCCCTGACGTCAGTGTGCCAGGGGTATATAAGATGCATCTGACACCATTTTCTTCAATCTTTCTTGCCGCGCATTGCCCGAAGCAGAAGCAGTTCGCAAGTGCCAGTCGGCTGACTCCTGAGATTTTCGAAGACGAATTTCAGATCCGAAGTCTTCAATAAAGCTAAGTCTTCAATAAAGCTAAGTACCCCGTTGGGGAAACTTTTTTCTTGCCTCAGACCGATGTCAGAAAATGTTAATAATTGTATTTCTTGTGGGAAGCAAATACCTCATAAGGACTTCCACTCTTACTGTATTCCATGCCTAGGCCCTGATCACGACGTCACTAGTTGTCGATTTTGTGCTAGATTTAACAAACACACTATAAAAAGACGTTATGGTTTTGCTTTGCACTACTTTGGCCAAAGGTTCAATTATACTATGCTGTTGGATCAACTGATGACCGCATTACCGAAAAAATGCAAAGACAAGGATAAAGACAGGCATCCGAGGTCCAAAACCGATGACAAAATCTCTTCTAGGCCAGTCGCCAGTTCGCCGGTTCTCAGTGAGGTGCTTTCGCAGCCCCTGACACCCGCTACCTCAGAGCCACAGGCTGCTTCTGACTCCCACATGGAGACAGCTAGGCCTCTGGAAACTCAAGGTATTGGGCCTACGGAAACTAATCCCTCAGATGGGTCTGGAGCCACTGAGCAGGCATTGGCTTCTGAGGGTGTTTTCAGACCTTCACAACTTACCATTAAAACAACAACCAAGACAAAGGTACCATTAAAGACAAAGAAACAAGTACAGCATTCTCCTGGACAGTCCTCCATGCCTAAGAAACAGATGCTTAAAATGGCCGAAGACCTCATTACTCTAATCAGGGGTTCCCATCCCCCTCCTGAGAAAAGGCCTAGGCAGGATACAGATTATGACTCCTCTGATCAGGTTTCCATTTCCTCTGATTCCTCTTCAGACCAGGGATACTCTCTACCGCCCTATGAGGACTCTGATGCTGAAGAATCTATCCCTTCAGCCTCTCCTCCTGAGGATTATTCTTTTGGAGAATCTTTGCATACCATGAGGGAGCATTTCCATTGGGAAAGTCCGGATTACTCAGAATCCAAGAAAAGGCTCAGGGATTTCCTTTTACTGCCTCAGCACAATCCGCTGGCTATTCTGCCTGTGCTAGACATTGTGGATGATGTGTTCTCTGAATCCAGCTTATCTCCTGATTCTTTGCCCCCTGCTCCAGCCAAGCCAGATAGGTATTAGAGAGTCCCCGACTCTCACAAGTTTCTTTACAAAAACCCGTCTGCTGATCCAGAAACTATTTTTCAGGGTCCAAAAGGGGTTAAGGCTTCCATTGCAAAAAAGTCAGTACCCTCTGACAGAGATTCCAGAGCTTTGGATAGATGGGGGAAGAAAGTATACACTTCTGCAACTTTAGCAATAAGAGCTTTAAATTGCCAATTTCACATGCTTAAGTACCAACAATATTTAATGGCTGAGTTAAAACAGAAAATACTTGCAAGCTCAGAAGCTCCTGATTGTAAGGAAATGCAGGATTTATTGCATGCAGTTGAACAGGTGGGAAAACATACTCTGCAATGTGGTTTTGATTCTTTAGAGGCCTCTTGTAGAGCCACGGTTACAGGTTCTGTGATTCGAAGACATGCTTGGTTAAAAGAACAGTTTACCTGATCATGTTAAGGCAAAATTATTGGATGCTCCTTTACAGCATGATACCTTGTTTGGTGTTAAGGCAGAAGAGGTGTTAAAGAAAATGGAGGATAAAGCTAAATCTATGCAAACAGTCAAGGATTTCTTACAGGTACAGCCACCTCGGTTTAGCAGAAATTGGCCAACAAAGAACTGGTCCTTTCCAGTGTCAGGCAGACCACAGAGAGGCAGATACAGATGCCCAAGAGGCAGATCTCAACCACAAGGCTCAAACAGACAACGACAATGGGGCACCTCAACCCCAAAAGGAGGTGAGGACAA
The DNA here is from genome assembly GCF_019279795.1 of Protopterus annectens. Taxonomy (NCBI): domain Eukaryota; kingdom Metazoa; phylum Chordata; order Ceratodontiformes; family Protopteridae; genus Protopterus; species Protopterus annectens. Next base: position 419,003,761 of record NC_056735.1, read on the forward strand.
GTCTCAACCTTACAGGAAACAGTCACAATGACTTTCCCCTCCGTATGCCAAGCACGTCCCTTTTGGAAGCCCCTTAGGGGGAAAACTAGCACTTTTTTCTCAAAACTGGCAAACAATCACCCAAGACAAATGGGTTCTGAATATTGTGTCTCAAGGTTACAGGTTCCACTTTCATACTTTACCAAGGCTAAAAGGAATGCCAGACCTGCCACAAAATCAATGGGCAGAAGCATAAAAACAAATTTAAGCCATCATGGACATGAGAGCCATTCAAAAAGTACCACAACAGGAACAAGGACAAGGATTTTACTCAAGACTCTTCCTGGTCCCCAGAAAGAACAAGGCCTGGAGGCCCATACTAGACCTTTCAATTCTGAATACTTACCTGGATATTCCAAAATTCAAAATGTTGACATTACAGCAGCTTCTACCCATGCTGGGCAAGAAGGCTTGGCTTGTTACTCTGGACCTCAAAGAAGCATACCTGCATGTCCCTATCAGACAAAATTGCAGAAGATACCTCAGATTCAAAGCTGGTACAATGCACTACCAATTCTCTGCACTGCCCTTTGGCTTATCTACTGTGCCTAGGGTCTTCACAAAGTGCCTGGCACCAGTAATTGCATTTTGCAGACAAAAAGGAATTCAAATATATCCATACCTGGACGACTGCCTCATTCAAGCAGAGACAAAGGACATTCTTCTACAGCATCTGGCATTTGTAAAAAGGTTGCTAATTTCTCTACGGTACACAGTAAATGAAAAGAAGTCAAAACTAGTGCCCTCACAACAGATTATATTCCTGGGTGCCAGCTTAAATACAACGGCCCAGATGGCCAGACAAACAAGATCAAGTAACTCAATATTTTCAGTTACTGGCAAAAAAGTCCCATCTCCCTGCAAGAAAAATTCTGCAGGCCCTGGGATTCATGGCATCCTGCATACTACTAATGCCATATGCCAGACTGCATATGAGGAAATTACAATGGTACCTAAAAATTGTTTGGACTCAACACTCTCACAGTTTAGAAGCAGTAATACCACTGATTCCCTGCCTGCAACAGGAGTTTCAATGGTGGGCACAGGCATATCACCTAAACAAGGGTCATCCTTTTACCTAACCCACAGCCAGGCAAACTCTAACAACAGATGCTTCGGATTACACCTGGGGAGCACACATGGCAGGAAAATGCATTCAGGGCAAGTGGACCACAGACCAGATGCATCTTCAAATCAATCAAAAAGAGATGTTGGCTGTTCAAAATGCCTTAACAGCTTTCAAGGACCTTCTGCATCCAGGACAATTATTATTAAAGACAGACAACACCACAGTAATGTGGTACATAAACAAGCAAGGGGGCACTCATTCTTATCCCCTATGCAGACAAGTCATGACCTTGTGGAACACAGCTCTAACATATCAAGTTCACCTGCAAGCACAATTCCTGCCAGGAAAGAAAAATACTCTGGCAGACGATCTAAGCAGAAATATCATGGGCCCTCACGAATGGAAATTGAATCCACAAATCTTCAGCATGGTAATGCAAAAATGGGGATGCCTAGACATAGATCTTTTTGCCTCCCCACTGAATTGCCAACTACAAAAATTCTACACAAGGACTTATCACAAACAAGTATGGAAAGTGGATGCTCTTTTGTTCAGCTGGAAAAACCTAAAAGTTTATGCCTTCCCGCCACTGCCTCTTCTTTCAAAGGTACTCCTAAAAGCCAGACAAGAAAAACCACAAATGATCCTGATTGCTCCAGACTGGCCACGCCAGCACTGGTACCCTATCTTAAGGAACTTGGCTCAAGGCCCACCATGGATTTTGCCTCAAATTCCACACCTTCTGACTCAACAAAACAATAAGATCCTGCACAGTCAGCTCAAAACCCTAAACCTGGCTGCATGGCAGTTACATTAGTCAAACAGACAACACCTCTCTCTAAAGCTGTTATGGATGCCATTTTGGATGCCAGGAGGCCTAGCACCAGGAAAGCTTACTCAGAAAAATGGAAGAGATTCTGCACCTGGAACCAGGCTCACAGGCTTGACCCTCTTGTTCCAAACATTCCTCAGATTTTACAATACTTAACTGAGATGCTGGACAGAGGCCTATCCTTCTCATCAATTAAGATCCACGCCTCTGCCCTTTCAGCACATTACAACACGGATCCTCCTTTATTCTCTCATCCCTTGCTAAAGCAGTACCTCAGAGGGGCTAAAAACATAAGACCGCCCTGGAGAGCACCAACACCAACTTGGGACCTCAATTTTGTTTTGGAAAAGCTGACCCTACCACCTTTTGAGCCAGCCAACACAGCCAATCTAAAATTTTTATCATGGAAAACAGCTCTGCTCCTGGCAGTAACTTCAGCACGAAGAGTCTCAGAGCTACAGGCATTAATGGCAGTGGAACCTTTTATAATTTTTCATCAGGACAGGGTTTCTTTAAGGACAAACCCTACCTTTATGCCAAAGATGATATCTAGTATTACTCTTAACCAAACCATCCATTTGCCAACTTTTTATCCAACCCCCCAGAATAAAGTGGCGAAACTTCTGCGTTCTTTGGACATACACAGGCAGCTATGCTTCTACTTGGACAAAACAAAAGCTTTCAGGAAAACTGAGCAACTGTTTGTAGCATACGCTGCAGGATCACAGGGCAAGGCTATCTCAAAGCAGACTATATCCAAATGGATAGGATACTGTATTATTCGTTACTGCTACACACACCATGGAAAATCAGTCCCAAATACCATTAGGCCACATTCCACCAGGGCAACAGCCACTTCAACAGCCTTTCTCAGAGGAGTACCCACCAAGGAAATTTTGGAGGCTGCAACTTGGAGTTCAGTGCACACCTTTACCAAGCATTACTACCTGCCTCTTTACTCTAAATCCAGAGCAGGATTTGCCACTGCAGTTCTGCAGGGCCTCATAGCCAATCCTAACTCTTTACAGACCAGCCACCCAACCTTAGCTTTGGGATTCTACCCAAGTGTAATGACTGCAGCAGTGTAACACGATGAACATAGTACAGTTTTGTACCTACCATAAATGTAGATGTTCGAGTGTTCACACTGCTGCAGTCCAGGTTACCCTCCCTGCATCCCCTCTGAACTAACTGGACTTTTCTATACCTTTCTATCCTATACAACCTTTGTGGTATATTTGCTTGTAACTGAAGGTATTGTTTTTATTCTATATGTATATTTTTCATTAGCAATATGTTTTGCCTACCTATTGGGGGCACCTGACATCTGGGGCAAGAAAAACTGAAGAAAATGGCGTCGGATGCATCTTATATACCCCTGGTGCACTGACGTCAGGGAAGAAGTGACCGACGCTGGACCAAGACTTTGGAATTCTGGCCGAATGCGGAACCGCCTGATGGCAGGATAACCCAAGTGTAATGACTGCAGCAGTGTGAACACTCGAACATCTACATTTATGGTAGGTACAAAACTGTACTTTATATAACACTTAAAAACTGTTAAACCGTTATGTAAAATTGTAAAATACTAACATTGATAAACATCAGATTTGAAGAGATTTAGGGGATATAATGACAATTTTTCATTGATACCCAGATACACTGTTGCACTGAAATATAATTGCCAAATAATCATCTGTTTGTATTCTAAAACGTGTTTCTAAGTACCACTCATATTGTTCCTTATATTATACAAATAATAAAAAATAAACATTTTAAATTTGTTTTTATGATTGTGTTCTTCCATTTTAAAGTTTCAAATTAAGTGTTTTGATTGGTGTTTTATCATCGCATGATTAATGCCTAGACTTTAGGTAAGGTATTTGCTGCATTAGTATTCAGTTTTGAAAAAGGTTTTGAATTATTTGTATTTATTTTTTGGTTCATTCACACATGCACATACTGACTCTGGCAATGGCAAAGTCAGGTCTATCACACGGTGAACTGATTTTTTCACATAAAACTGACACTACCCCTGACACGTCAGGTCTGTCACAAGATGCACTGATTTTTTTTCACACACATACTGACTCTATCCCTAACAAGTCAGGTCTGCCGCAAGTTGCGCACACACGTGCACTTGCTGTACATTTACCTGCAGGCAAATTAGAGGAAAACTGATTCAGCTATGACGTGTACCCAAACTTACCTTAACAATCATCTTCCCACTGATTATACTCCTAGGATTCACTCCTACAGTGGCTCTACCTGCTCCATTCACCCTGCGGGCTCACTCTGCTCCCGTACCCTGCCCCCAATTCTCACCCGCCCCCAGTGCTTCTAGATTTATACACCCTAACCACACCCCCTCCTCCATTCAACCTATCCCATACTCCAAACCTGTAAATTGCTAAATCCCACCTCCCCCTAAACTTTACCTCAGTAGCACATCTGAAAACACCCCTGCATAGTAACCTGGACACTATACAATTGTAATGCCACCCACTACTACTCTAACATACCTGAAACCCTTACTCCTACTCTTACTCCTACCTATCCTAACTGTACCTTACCTAATTACCTTCTACGAACACCTTAATTCCCTAGACTATAGCAACCTCAGAAAGCAAACTGCCACAACAACTCTAATAATCCCTCATAGCCATAATAATGCATCCTGTCCACAAAAGCACTTGTCAGCCAAATTTCATAGACTCACTCACATCACATACTACAGATCTAGAACCAGGAAATCTCAAATCCTAATATATAAACTTTTAAAACTCATTCTGAAAACACAAGTGCACTCCCTAATAGATGGGGACATACATCCTAATCCTTGCCCAAACTCTACCCCTGCCACAGAGCCCCAACACCCCAACTTCTAGCTATACACACTTGGCTACCAGACCTCACAACTCTCTCCTGATAGCCCATCTCAATATTCGAAGAATAAATAATAAGGTTGCCCACCTGCATGCTCTCATGGAAGTACATTCATTTGACATCCTCTGTCTCACTGAATCATGGCTCAAGCCATCAATGCAAGACAGTGAGGTTATTCCTCCCAACTATAGTATCCTGCGACTGGACCGTAATACTAAGAAAGGAGGTGGTGTAGCTATTCTATATAAAACTGGATTACAGGTAACCTCAATAGACTCAGAACCTCCCTTAACTAGTAATGCAGAGGTTCTTATTTCCAAGATTCAACTCAACAAATGGAAATCTATATATATTATCTGTATCTACCTTCCTCCAGGCAACAATATCAGCACCTTAGAGGCTATCCTAAGCTGGCTGTCCACCACCTACCCACAAGAAACAATAGTACTTGGTGACCTTAACATAAACTGGAGGTGCTGTACATCTGAGCAGCCTTCTACCTATATCAACCTACATGTTTTTTCTCAAACCATTACATCTCCCACTAGATTCAATAAAACTTAATAACAATGACAGCACACTAGACTGGATCCTTACAGTCATCAACAATCCTACAAAGTAGGGACCCTCCCTGAAGATCTAAGTGACCACTCACTCACCTTCCTAATCAGGTATAAGAGTGAAATCCCAAACCCAACCATTTATAAGAGTATAAGGTCTAACAAAAATTTTAACCTCGATAACTTTCAACGAGAACTCATAGCTTGCGACTGATCACCCCTGAAACACCTACCATTAGAAGAAGCAGTCAAATACTTTAATTCCAAATTCTTGACCACCCTTGACTACCATGCCCCAACTCACACAATTAGATGTAGCTCTAAACCAGCCCCATGGCTTTCCAAAACTGCCAAACAAAAATCCTCCAAAGACAAAAACTCTGGACCACCTGGCGGACTACTAAATGCCCCACAGATCAATTAAAGTTTAGACAGTTAAGAAATGAAACCAAAAAAGCCATTCTGTTAGACAAAAGAAACTTTTACTGTCACCTACAACAGACCCACCAAAATAAACCTCAAAAATTCTGCTCTGGCATCAATAAACTGATATACCCAGGTCGCTCAGTCACACCTAACCCCTTAGGCTCTGAACACAACAGCCCCAACCAAATTGCCAATTCTTTCAATACTTTCTTCACAGAGACCATTCCATCTCTTGCCAGTCAGCTATCCCCTGACACATCTTCTTCCTCCCATAACACTAACAATCTCCCACTATTTCAATTTCAACCTGTTCCTACATCCCTTGTCTGCACCCTTATTCAGAAACTTAAACCCACCACTCTCACTGCAGAATTACTACCTGCAGAATACCTACAAAAAGCTGCTAAAGCTATAGCCTACCCCATATCTATCCTCATCAATAGAACTATCTTTGAAGGAACCATCTCATCACTCTGGAAAATATCGCATATTATCCCCCTGCACAAAGGTGGTAACTCCAAAGATTTATCTAACTACAGGCCCATAGCCATATTATCCCCTCTGGCTAAAATCATGGAGAGGTGCATTCATAAGCAGCTATTAAACCACTTACTAGAAAACAACTTACTAGCTATCTGCCAACATGGCTTTAAACCATTTCACAGCACCACCTCTGCTCTCTTATCCTTCACCGACTGCATCAATAAAAATCGTAATAATGATACTCTATCCTCGGCTCTCTTTATCGATCTGTCAAAAGCCTTTGATATGGTCAACCACCAGCTACTCATAAACTTACTCAAAAACTTGTCACTAGCTCCACCTGCTATACAGTGGTTTCATTCCTACCTAAATAACAGGCAACAAGCCATACTATGGCAGAATAGTTTGTCTTCCCACCTCCCAATTACCCTTGGAGTCTCTCAGGGCTCCATACTCAGTCCTCTCCTCTTCTCTATCTTTACAAATGACCTACACTCTGTAATACCTCAAGCCACCTGTATTTAATACACAGATGATTCCACATTAATATGCTCATTCACTTCACCATCACAACTACAGTCTCTTACCCAAAACGTGTTTAGCACAGTAGAGAAATGGCTTCTCGACCGATGTCTCATTCTGAACCCCCAAAAAAACAAAAATGCTATTATTCACTCCCACTCGCAGAACCTCCCCACTGAACTTTAATGTTACATCTACTAATGGTACTGTCATATCTCCTGATCCTACCACAAAACTACTTGGGGTACTAATTGATAATAACCTTTCCTTTGAGCCCCATATTAGCAACACTATAAAAACAGTTAACAAAAAACTAGGATCCCTCTATAGAATCAAACCCTTTCTGACCCCTCTAGCCCAGACCACTATCTCCTGTACCCATTTAATCTAAACCCTTATTTATGCATTCCCTATCTATACTAAACTATGTAAAAGCAATATGAACAAGCTTTCCATCTCCTACAATAATATTGCAAGATTTGCAACTAGGTCAACCTACAGAACCCATCACTGCAACAATCTTAATCAACTAGGCTGGTTAGAACTGTCAAATCTAATTCTACTGAACCAACTAATAGTGGCCCAAAAGATACTGTATAAACCTTCAAATACTCCAATACACACTAACCTAATCACCCCCTACAATAACCTAAAGTCCCTTTGCTCATCAAACAAATTACTAGTTCAAATAAATAAAACCAACAATCTGGCCGGTGAGTCACTGTTCTCTAATGCAGTAGGAAAAACCTGGAACACCCTCCCTGATCACCTAACCTCCCTATCCTCAGCTCCCTTATTTAAAACCAAACTTAAAACATATCTTAAATCTCACTGGTTATGCCCCGTGCTAATCCAGACTAAGTATCACACTTGTATCCTGACACTTCTCTACATACCAACATAAGCTAGTTAATCCTTTATTAACAATAGTGTGCATGTCACTGTACTGATCAATAGTGTATTATTTTAATAATTAATCTTATACTAGCAAATAATGTGTGTGTGTGACTTTACTGTTCAATAATGTGCTTTTTGCTTACATAGTTTTAAACATTTACTGTATAACTGTACTGTCTAATAGTGTGTTACATATTTTTTACTCATCTTTGTATCTACATTCTTAGCTGTCTTATAATAGGAATCATGTTACTCATATGTCAAAATGCAAGGAACTGTTATAATAGGCAAAAGTTTACAATGTACCTATGTCTTGTAAATACTACTCTGAAGTGTGGAGCTTTTCTCCCCGGGCCTCCACTGAAAATGGACATATATCTAAATAAATAAATAAAAATGGTGGTGTTGGAAACCAGTACATGGATAAACATAAATAGAGGCAGGGAGGGTATTCAGACTCCCCACAGAAGAAGCCACAGTCAAGAACTCAAATAACCATGCACTGGGAGATGTCACTGTAACTCAATGCACCACTGTGCTAATGAACAGTTAGTTTCACACGCATACTGTTCCTGCCAGACTACCAAAGACAGCTTCGCTTTTCAGGTATAATGCTAATATTTCCCTGTGATGGAAAGTGAAAGAAATTATACCCAACTTGTTACTCATATATAAGCTGCAACCTACCCAAAACATACATACAAATATAGAAACATAAGCAATAACAACAATTACTCTGATTGCAGTAGTTACAGCACATAATATGATGCCACTTCTGCCATGCCAGGTAAGTGACTGCTCAACAGTAATCAAACAGCAGTAGGGATAAGTCACTTTTTTTCACAGACAACTTCTATAGCTATCTAATGCAGCTACTTTACTTACTCTTTTTATCTTAAATGCGAGACTTTGGTGAAAAAATAACATTTATGGTAATGCGATGCAATAAAATAGGACCCATCACTACGTAGCCTAAAAACAGTTTGATTATCTTGAATTACTCACTTATACCCATCTACTCCTAGTCCACAATAAATATAAAAACCACAATAAAGCAAAACAAAGCTCTCCTAGGCTTATTGCACACATATACCTCAGCTAGGTCAGTACTTGCAAACCACATCTATCAGCAGAAATCTCTCTTTATTCCAGCTATGTAGCCCACTCCTGGAACTCTACCTCTTATCCCTTAAAACACTAGCAACATTTCCAATTTCAAGACCAATCTAAAAAATGTCTGACACCAGGAACTGTACATGCATAACCCTCAAAACAGATGGATGATGATCTACTCACTATAACTATGCCCTTCTCTTTCAAAGTTCATTGAAACCTCCATATCTTAGCAGGTAGCAATGGCCTAACATCTAAAGAAGCTCTCACTTTAATGATAGCATGCTACTAATGTATGCTCATCTACCTGTTCAGGCAACACTTACTATTTATTTTCCTCTGTCATGTCCTTCCATAACATTCTTGTCTTTCTCATAGTAATCAACTCTTTCCATGTCCTTAATTTTCCCTCCTATTCATTACTCCTCCTTCTCATCTCATTCTATTCCTCTGTGCATTTTGGCAGCAAAATACTCCATTATTTCTCACCTCCATATATTATTAGAAATATAGTCGATATTTTAAGTAACTATGCATTAGTTTACTTGACATAGGCTATCCACTTCTGCAATGTGTCTTGCTACCTGCAGCACATATTGTGTTCTTGATCATAATTTATCCCAGTAATATTTCTGTAAATGTAATTCAATCTGCTTGTGTTTTTATCCGCTGTGGGGATTTTCTCCCCATCTATATAATTACTTACCTGATACTGTAAAATGTTTTATGTGTTTTTGTGGAGCCTTTCTCCCAACTCATTGTAAAATATTTAAGTTGTTGTAGGGCTCTTCTCCCCTTGCATATACTCATCAAGTACTGTATAAATGTTTTGAATCTATTGTAGAGTTTTTCTTCCCAGGTTGCTGCTGAAAATGGCCTGTTGGCTCAGTTGGACTTTCCCAGTAGTAAATAACCTATTTCAAATTTGCTTTACAAAAACACACATAAAAATGTCATTTATTTAGCAGTCTTCAACAATTGCTACACTACAAGAGATATAACTGCTGAATGAAAGCAGTTGGTATTTAGTAATGTCAGTCTACTTTTATATTTTGGCTTTCTTTGTTGAAGATCACTAAACAACTGACATTTTTATGTGTAATAAAGTGGATGATTTTATCCCTTCATATTTGGTTCCATCCCTGCCGTTTACCAGTGGCTTTGGTGAACTCGTACACACACAGTTATTAATCTTCTATAACTCAACAGTCAGTAATCACCAAGAACCTGATTCACAGGAAGCCTGAGGATCCAGGTTAACAAGCTTACTTACTCCAGCCTTGCATGCTTTCTGGTAATTTTCGTGAGACTGGGAGACCATTGTAACCAGTAGTGGCTGTGCTACACTGTGCTTCCATGATGAGTTACCAGGAATTCAAAGAGGAGGCCAGGCTGTTTTGTCTCTCACTCTCTGTCTTACTTTTTCTCTTATAGGTTCATAGGTAAGTACTAGGCTAGCTGCCCTTACAAAAACAAATTGTTTTGTTAGAGGGAAGACACTCTGACTTATCATATTTAATGTGTTATATGGGAGAAATAACACAAAATAAAATTTAGCGTCTATTACTAGGGTTGCCAGCTGTCCGTTTTTTTACTGGACTGTCCTGTTATCTGACAAATTGTCCGGTTAGAAATTTCAGTCAAAACCGGACTTTTGGTTTTAAATTTTGTGGCGCTGACGTCATCACATGTGTGGCTACCAGCCTGTCGGAATTGAGCTCAATAAGCTCACTTCCGGTAGTGCGAGCGGGAAGCAGGAGCCCAACATGTAGTGCGAGCGGGAAGCAGAAGCCCAGCATTAACCGACTTTGGATATTATTTCACTTTGGGGAATTCATCAACTTGACTTACGGGAAGGCAGCAATTTCAGAAGCCAGCACAAAGGTAGTGTGTGTGTCATAAGATGGGATTTCTTTTCAGATGCCAACATTTGAATGAAGAGCGTGTGTGTTTTATGTGTAAGAGAATACCTGGAGAGAACTAATATTTACTTCTGCTACAACAAAATGTTCAAATGCATTTGAATTTATTAAATCAAGCACCAGTTTCTATACTATCACCTACATTGTGTAAGCAAAAGAGAATATGTTAAATGCTGGTTAGGTGATTATGACTGGTTAAACATTGTCATTTAAAACTTTGTTATCTCTAGAAGGAGGTTACTAAATCTGAAGTGTATAACTTGGAGCGAAAACACAATAAACAAGATGCAAACAGGACTCTGGGTTACATGGAGGGTTGAGACAGGAGTTCTTCCCACTACAAAATAATAATTTTTTTGTGTCCATTTTTCTGTTTTGGTTGTTGGGTGAACTGTGCATTATACTGAACTTTTGCTTAAACATTTGGAGAGTACTTTTTTTGGCAACTTGTTGTATAGCTGAATTTCAAGAATGTTTAGTTTATAGATATCACATCCGGTAAATCATGCATCACACATGCTCTCTCATACACACACACACACACACACACACACACACACACACACACACACACACACACACACACACACACACCCCTACCTCTCACTTGTCTGTCTGTTCATGGTGGTCCTCTGCATAGTCCAAATGTCTTCTGGTATTCAAATTCTACCCACATGGAAGAGGAAGAAGTAAACAATCTTGGCTTCTGCATCTATGTGACCGGACATGAAGGGCGTTCTTAAAGAAGAATGCCCTTAAAAAAGTTTTTTTTTTTCTATTTATAGTGTGGGTATGGAAGTAAACTTTTATGATGGAAATGTTCTGAATTGGGCAGTTTTGTCATTATTGGTTCATGCATTTTGTTTTATTGCCTACAGTACAGTCTACCGGAAAAATGTTCAAACAATAAATTTAAAATGCACTCTAACAAGTGTACTGTATTATACAAGGAATATAATTTAATAAAGTCAGGAAGGTGTATCAAAGAAAAGAACACATGTATGTTTCTTGTTTTGTGTGCAAGGGGCCTATGATTTGCAAACAAACCAAAAGTAATCTTTATCCACCCGTGGCCATGCATTTTCTTTGGATGTGGTGTAGGTTTCAATGCTGTTTCAATGAATGTGAGTTTCAAGGGTAGAGAAGTTTTAATGCCATTGCCAAATTTATTTTCATTGTGAGACAGTATTGTTTTGTTTACCAGATGTCTGTCAGTGTTTGTACATTGCTGTGCTGTAAAATGTAAAAAATAAAATCCAAATAATCATTGTAGAAGAGTAGTTTTAATGCTAAGTTGGTTTTCATTGTGAGACTGTATTGCTTTCTTTAGCAAATGTGTTTGTGCTATAAAATTTGAAATAAATGTTTTAAATTAAATCCAAATATCTGTAATTACTGTAGAAGTAAAGCAGAAGACAGTATGCACAGTGAGAGTTTTGAACAGTGTTTATGGCAACTGGGGAGAAATTGGCTGAAAGCAGGCATCTGGAACAGAAAAAGAGGGTGTTCCCATCAGCTGATGTCACAGTGATGTCACAAAATAAGTGGAGCATGGATGGGAGAGTGGGTGGGAATGGGTGGAGTTATGGGTGATGCGGGGGGCATGACCTTAGTCCGGTTTTAGCCACAAAGAAAGCTGGCAACCCTATGTATTAGAGCCTTTGATTTGACCCTTTTATAGCTACTGAGAAAGTTTATACATGCAGTTTCATGGAAGTGAAATGGTAACTTACCTCTGCCATGTGGCTGTTCTATGAGGCACCATATCAGATTTGAAGGATGCAATTGACAATATTTTTCTCCTCGAATAAATCTGGTTCAAGGTAAATAAAAACAGATTTTCTTAAATAACACAAGGATAACTGAAATTTAAATGGCATCATAAATTAAAAAAAAAACTGAGATAAGTGCCAAGGAGTTATAAGGGAATCAGGTGATGAAACTAAACAGAAAAGTAACAGACTCTCAGTAATATCAACTATAGTAATCATAATATAAGGTACTTTAACTGTCTTAAGAGCTGCAAGGCAGTGGATGCCAGAAAAGAAAAGAAAATGCAGATTGTTGTGTTAATGGAAGCAAACACAGAGGTTGGCATTCAATATGGTGCTTAAATTAGAAGTTGCACAAAATTATTTGAACAGGTGGTACAGATGTAAAACAATAGTAGGATTCCTGTTAATCAATCAACAATTCTTTTGAGTGCTTATTGATGACCTCCCAAGCTTAATCATATAGCTTTTCTGAGGTCACACAACAGTGAAGAAAAAAGAAAAACCCACTGTCAGAGAAATTTGTTTTGTCCAAATTTCTTTGATCAGTTGGCACTTGAAAGGAGTATCGATTGAAAGACACATTCACCAGTACGAATACAAACAATTTGATACAGTCTGCTCTTATTAAATCATACAGATTAGCACTAAGTGTACAACCTATGGATTGTGACCATGGGAATGGCTGACATCCACCCAATCGGCCTGACTGCCCAACGACATTGGCGTTCAATACAGTATTTAAATTAGAAGTTTCACAAAATCATTTGAACAGGTGGTGCAGATGTAAAACAGTATTAAGATTCATGTTGATCAATCAACAATCCTTTTGAGTGCTGATTGATGAAAAAGATAACAGTTGAGACAACTTTCAGCAAATCTTGTAGATCAGGTTTTTTTTTTTTTTGCTGGGGAGCAAGACTCCTGGACCCCCATGTTGGGATAGGAGCCAGACCTCCCAGGCTTAATTATATAGCTTTTCCAAGGTCACACAACAGTGAAGAAAAAAGAAAAATCTACTGTTAGAGAAATTTGTTTTGTTCAAATTTCTTTGATCAATTGTCAGTTGATGAAAGGACTATTGATAGAATAATTAGCACTCTTCAAGAAAAATCTTGATGATTGGATGGGAGATAGAAAATTCACCCCGGGGATCACTTCTGTGGCTCTGCTTGACAGGGGCACAAGAAAATAATTTTCTTGGGTGGCAAAAGCCAGGGTACCATTTGGCTAGGCTTATATAGGCCCTAGGGCCAATAGCCTTGTACCTACCTGTGAACCTATGAACGTGTGAACACTTTCGCCAGTACAAATGTAAACAATCTGATACAATCTGCTCTTACTATACAGTAGTCATTAAGCAGGTCATCAGTACCTGTCTTAAAGTAGTAAGCAATTGAAGTAATCATACAGATTAGTACTATGTGTTTGGCCTATGGATTGCTGTTACAGTAGTATTCATTACCATGGGTCTTAGCAAATGGTGGACATCCACCCAATCAGCTTGACTGCCTAAGCTATGCAGATGTCTTCAAATGGGTCAGCTCCTTTCCAGTGTGGGGAAACACACCTGCATCCTTGACAAGACAGAAAGCAAGCCCATACATTCTTTAGTTCATTTGTGCCACAGGGGTCTGCACATCTTGGCAAAAAACTTCACAGTTTTTTTAGTCTGGTCTTGGACCTAGAACTTTTTACTAAACAAACTGAATAAAGATAAGTGCCACATCTGGGAAATCTTTGTTTTACTTCTTCTCACAATTTGATGTTTATGTGTTCATTTGCTTCTGAAAAGATTTTGAGGTAAACTGTATTAGTTTCCTGGGGCATGCCTTATGCAGTCCTGAACAGCTTTTGTTGCTAAGGGTACCAGCTCTTACATAAGACAAACTAAGTGACTTATTTTTTTTTGTAGTGGTTGTCTAGTTCATGACCTTAGCACATAGTTTATGCTTCAATAAATGGCTGTATGATCTATGCATTTCTTAGTATATCATGCTTCTTGAATGAATTTTTTTCACATACTTAGCATTTTATGTCATACAGTTCGGTAACTTTCTCATTCAGTATTGTAGACAGCTAAGTGCTCTTCATTTTCCTTCCTTCACTCCTTGTGCTTCTGGTTTGTTGTCACATAATTCGAACTCTAATAAATTGAACAAAGTAACATTATGTGCATATCTGCAAGGGATAGAGTTTGAAACTTGAAATATGCAATTATTTAATGTGGAATAATACATAAAGTGTGTATGTTTTCCTATTAAGGGAGACTACAATAATTTAGTAGAAATATTTTTCTTGCCGAATATTAGATGTTTAGGAGATTTGGTACTTAGACGATTCCTTAATAAGGGTCTTCATATAAGTGGAAGTAGCAGAGCAACAAAATGTATTTAATAAATTTTAATTAATTTATTTATTTTTTGCTCCAAAGAAAATGAGCTATGCTTCACAGCTAGAATTATAGGGAATAATGAGCTAGTCTCAGAATTTGAATTCTAGAGTGTCAGAATGTTGCTGTCTTCTGTATTGTTATTGACATTTGTGGTTTACATTCATATTAAATATTAGAGCATGCCTATTTCCTTCTTTCCTCCTTTTTCTTTATTTGTTATTTCATGTATCTGTCAACTTGTTTCCTGCTATGTAGTTTAGAACAGTAAATCTACAGGAAGACTGTAGAGTCTCTCCTACAATCCTGAATCTGCAATGACAGAACCTCAGAAAATTAGGAAGGGAAACGTTAAGTAACTCTGTGAGTGACACTGTTTTGCTACTTAGTTTTAGCACTGGGGGAATAAAGAAGTCATTGAAATCTTTACCATATTTTGAAACAAAATGTGTTTGCTGTTTGTTTAAACTCTCCTATTCCTAATTACAACTGATCCTGCTAACCATCTAAAGTTTATGGTCTCGCTCTTTCTTAATTTCTCCAAATCTTTTGGGTTTCTATTACCATGACAGGAATGGACCCCATTCCTAAGTCAAAGCATGATTAAAGTGCATGAAATTAGTATTGTTTCAAACTTTGATGTCAGCCAGAAGTGCTCTTTGCAACACCCGCAATGTGCCCAGTAATGACTCTTTCTGCAATTCGTATGGGGTTGCATGCATTGGTAACATATCTAAATATGATTGTAGATTCTTTTTTTATAAGACCCATTGGTCCTACTACTATTGGAACTGTCTGTACACAAGACACTGTAGTCACTGGGTGTGGCAATTTCAATGATCAATGCTACTTTTGTCTTCTTTTCATGGGCCACTATGTATAGTTTTCTAACATCTATGTTTTGAACTATTGGTAATGGGTGATCCATATGATGTAGACTTTATTATTTTCTCTGTTGCTTTGTGGCTCATGTTTCCAGTGTTTTTCAGCCACTTCAATACCATTATGTTTGCACAATCCCCAGAGCAACAGTCGTGCCACATTATTATGTCTTTCAGTATACAGTCCTTCTGCTATTAGTATGTCATAACCAGCAACAAGGTGTGCGACTGTTTCCAATTCTATTTTACAAAACCTACATTTGTCTGTTTCTCTCACATGTTCAATGAACTTTGTAAACCAATGTGTATATAGTCCACTGTCTTGGCTCTCCAATATTAACCTTTCATCTCTTGGTTTGAATTCTCCTCTCCTTAACCATTCCTGCATTTGATCCTGATCAACAAGAGGTTCTTCCAGAAGTTTTCTAAACTTGCAACTATATGCATTTTCCACATTTCTTGCCTTCTCACCTCGTTCTTCACGTTATATTCTTTCTTTTGTTTTTTGGCACATTCAGTTGCTGCCTGATTTTTTATCTACTTCTGGTTTGATTTCTATTCCTGCTTGATACCGATATGCTTCCCCTAGACTAAGCAGGGAAGTCTTCTTAGATTTATTCTTCTCATGTTTCAAAACTTTCACTAGATTTGGGTCTTGTGAGATCAGTAGATATGTGTGCAGTCTCACAACTGCAGATCTATACATGTAATCAATTTCAAGGAGGCCCACCCCTCCTTCGGAACGGGGAATGTATAATGTTGGTATGCACTGATTTTTATAAATCATTTGTTGAGCATGAAGCATCCTTCTTGTTTTCCTCTCTAATCTATCCAACATATTTTGGGGCCAGTCAGTCACTCCAAAACTATAAGTTAGGACAGGAAGAGCAAATTGGTTTATAGTTTGAATTTTGTTCCTAGATGTCAATGCTGTTTTCAGGATTAATTTAAGTCTTCTAAAGTATTCCTTATTAAGTTTTATTTGCATTTGTTCATGTTTCATTGTTGATCCTTCATCAGTTCCCAGATATTGATACACTCCCTCTTGCTCAAGTTCTTTTATATCACATTCTTGTCCCAAACTGATGTTTTTTTGATGCTGCAGTTTTCCTGCTTTAAAGGTTGCTTTTGCACATTTATCAAGGCCAAATGACATTCATATATCATCTGAAAAGGTTTTGACAACTTCCATTTGTACGTTCAGTTCCTCATCTGATGAGCTATGCAGTTTTTTTTCAAAATTCTTTATTTAATTTTTCAAGTCATAAGAATACAGGGAAAGTAAAACAGTGTTGATGTACATTGGGTAAAGAATTGCAGGTACACAGAATCGATTCATACATAAACACCTAACTTATTTGCAACTGTACAAAGGTATCATACACTTTATTTTCAAGGTGAATCAGTAAGCTTACAATAATGTGGATATTTCTTATTTTCACAATGTCACTTATGTATTAGAAATGTAACTATGTGTGTAAAGACCAAAGTCCTTATGATAAAGAGGGTGGGTTATGCTAGTAGTAAGTTAAAGGTCTGTTCCCATCTTTCTAGTTTCTTCAGTGCATCACTCTTTGTGCCAATTACCCATTTGTGGGCCAGTAGATGTCTAATTGCCATTTTTTTAAATCATTCCAGTTTATGTTGAGTCTGTCCCCTCATTTGGAAGCAATGTATAGTTTTATTAATAGAAATAATGTGATATAAATGTTTGCTTTGTTTTTGGGTATATCTGAAGGTAAGATGCGAAGGAGTGTGAATTCCCAAGTAAGTGTTTTCTCATAACCTTGTTTTTGTAGTTGGATTTTTAGTGAGTTCCATAGTTTAAATATGCATTTACTACTCCAAAACATATGGATTAGATCTGCTTCCTGTGATTCACAATATGGACAGTAAGGTGATTTAGATAAGTTGAATTTGTGTAATACTAGGGGAGTAAGGTAAGCATTATTGTTAATCATGAGTTGAGTGTGCGTTAGTTTTTTCAGAGGTATTGCTTTAAGCATTAGGATTAAGGTTTGGTTTAATTGTTCAGTTATTAATGTATTATCTTTTCACCAATAGCTAGAGATGGGTGTGGTATCCTGGAATTTAATCTCAGATATTAATTTATATGTGTTGGATATCATTTTTCCACTGGTTAGCATTATATTCCATATTGCTTCACATATGTTTATATCTGCCTCTGTTAATTTGGCATTTTGAAGGTGTTTGGAGCATATTTCTTTAATTTGTCTCAAGATAACTGTGCATGATTTTGGTAAGTTGAGTTGAAATCTTAGCTCTTGTAGAGAAGATGAGAAGTCTTTACACTTTGCTGTTTTCTAGGAACCAAATTATAACCATGGCCTAAGCCGTTAAGTAGACAGCTTAATTGGTTAAGTGCAAGACAGAATAGCAGCAGTGACAAATAGTCACCCTGGAATAGCCTCTTTTGAAATGTTATCCCTGGGAATAATAATTTTTCCTTTATCATGGCTTAATTGAAAAGTGGTCTGCCACTGTTTCATGGTGACTGTAATGTAGTCAATCAGTGTAGGGTGTATCTTATACATTTTAAGTACACTTTTATCCATGAATGTGGGATACTATCAAATGTTTTTTTGTAGTCAATCCATGCCATACTTAGATTCTTCCCCTTTTTTTAGAGTTCTCCACTGTGACTTTATTTAACAACAAATAATCCTTTCTTCCATATAACTTTCTTTTATTGCCCTTTTGTTCTATTGCCATAACTGAGTTTTCTTCTAAATGACTTTAAACTCTGTTGGCATCAATTCCAGTGTATGGTTTATATGTCATCGGAAGGCAAGTCGATAATTTTTAGGCTAGTTTGCAGGTTCACTCTTAAATGGGAGCATTGTTTTTCCTCTTGTTAGCCAGGTTGGTGTCTGTTCGAGGTGTGCATATAAATAGTTCTTATTCATGGATAAATCTTCATGCAAAGATGTTAATACTTCTAATTAGAAGTTAGGTACTGCATCTGGGCCTTGGGTTTTCCAATTAGAAGCATTTCTTAACTTTGTTTCAATCTCTATGGATGTTACTTCATCCCATTTCATATCCTGTACTTTTAAACTTGTTATTTTTTCTTTTATTTCTTCTATCCATTGAGCATCTTTGTTATGTTCTCCAGGATCTTCATAAATACTTCTCTGAAGGGGTGTGGCCAAGATGCCAGTCTGATAGCAGCAGAAATCCATAGCTCTGCTTATATTTTAATATCCTGACAGGAAATATACTTTAATTTTTAGAAAAAAGCTAACTAAAAGTATACTAAAAGTTAGATTAACATAGACTCTTTATTATTTTCTAAGCATTAATACACAGTCAAGATCATTTTTTAATTATTCCTGTCAAGAAGTTTTCTACTGGAGATCTCAAGATGAGCAACTTGAACAACCCACACCAGGAGAGTGCAGTGAAGAAAGAACTACATCTTATAATAACAAACATCCAAGAACTGTCACTAAAAACATGAGCAACGTGAAGAACCCACACCAGGAGAGTGCAGTGAAGAAAGAACTACATCTTATAATAACAAACATCCAAGAACTGTCACTAAAAACATGAGCAACGTGAAGAACCCACACCAGGAGAGTGCAGTGAAGAAAGAACTACATCTTATAATAACAAACATCCAAGAACTGTCACTAAAAACATGAGCAACGTGAAGAACCCACACCAGGAGAGTGCAGTGAAGAAAGAACTACATCTTATGATAACAAACATCCAAGAACTGTCACTAAAAACATGAGCAACGTGAAGAACCCACACCAGGAGAGTGCAGTGAAGAAAGAACTACATCTTATAATAACAAACATCCAAGAACTGTCACTAAAAACATGAGCAACGTGAAGAACCCACACCAGGAGAGTGCAGTGAAGAAAGAACTACATCTTATAATAACAAACATCCAAGAACTGTCACTAAAAACATGAGCAACGTGAAGAACCCACACCAGGAGAGTGCAGTGAAGAAAGAACTACATCTTATGATAACAAACATCCAAGAACTGTCACTAAAAACATGAGCAACGTGAAGAACCCACACCAGGAGAGTGCAGTGAAGAAAGAACTACATCTTATAATAACAAACATCCAAGAACTGTCACTAAAAATGGACAAATTCAAAAACAAAATGGATGTTATCAAACAAGAATGCAGTAAACAACTGGAACTTCTAAATGGAATAGTGAAAAAAACAATCTGAACAGATTCTTGCCTTAGAGGAAACAGTAACTGACCCTGGATACTGGAGTGACAGAAAATGAACATCACAATGAATTTCTTCTGAAACAAAACACCAGGCTGATTGAGAAACTGGAAGAACTAGAAAGTAGTTCACGGAGGAATAACATAAGAATATATGGAATTTCTGAAAAAGAAGAGGGTGCTAACATGATTTAATTCCTCAATAAGTGGTTTTCATCAGCACTAAACATGCCTGAATCACTCCCTTTTGGAATTGAGAGGGCTCATCAGTCTTTGGCAAATCCAGCTTCATCTCTGAGTTCATCTAACCCCAGGTCTATAATAGTTAGATTTATTTCCTCGCAAGATAAAGACTTAGTACTGAAATCAGCTTGGACTAATTCTCCTATCAAGATGGGTGAAAATGTTATTCATTTTGACAAAGACTACACCTCTGCAGTTATATCCAGAAGAAAGGAATGTGTTCCTCTAATTAAGTCCTTGAAAAAAGCCAATATTAAAGCTCAAATTCTTTTCCCTGCAAGAATAAAAATCACCTTGCCAGGAGGAGTGAAGATCTTTGATTCACTACAAGAAGCAGTAAAATTTATCCAAAAGAAGAAAATATTGTCGGGCATAAAAGAAATGGAATGGTCATCCAAGAGTTTGAAGACACAGGCAACAAAAAAAGGATGGTCTGTGAAGGAAGGAGCAAACAAAACTAAGAAACTAAAGGACAAATTAATAAATTCCTTCTAATTTTAAATGCTTTGGTTTATGAATCATAATATATTTGATTCTGGAAGGTCTCTATGCTATAAGTTAATGTGAATCATTTTTATTATTAACTTTCTCTTTTCCTTTCTATATCTACTTCTTCTAATTATATATAATACTAAGTATTTAAAAAACATTCTTTCTCTCTCTCTCCTGTCTTCATATTCTTCAGTAATAGTATAATTTGACTTAATACCAAAGTGAATTTTTTCTAGTGGATCAGTGGTGGGGTAACAAGGGGTAACAAGGTGTTTCTGATTAGTGTTTCAAACTAGATGTTTTAGACTCTTTGTTTAGATACAGTTAAACATTAATGCAGTACATTAATGGTGTTTTATAGATAGCTAAATATAAGTTTTATGTATGTATATATATATATATATATATATATATATATATATATATATATATATATATATATATATATATATATATATATATATGTGTATATATATATATATATATATATATATATATATATATATATATATATAATATATATATCATAGGTTCCCCCTTTTTGTTTCTCTCTGGCCTCGTTAACTGGTAGGTAAATGATTGAAATGTTATAATATGATTTCTGATTTGAGGCAGCTGTTGTTACTTTTAAATAGCTGTTTTTATATGAAAGGGTTAATTTTTTTCACTGTGCTGATGTTTTGTGAGGAAACTGGTGGTCTGTGTAACTATTCTCATTGTGGAGATTCATGACATGCACTGACAAGGCAGCTTGAGTGTTTTTTTTTTTTTTTTTGCTTTCTGTAAACTTGAAAAGCTTCAAGATCTGAATTTTCCACCAAAAATGCTTTTTTCATCACTAGAGACAACTTCTGTTGTGCATGAGCCTATTTAGATACTTTTTATCACGTTTATGAAGCTGCAGCTTGAGGAAACAACAGTGATGCCATCATTTGACCTTTTGAACTTCTTAAATGGTTGTACTTAGAATTCTTTTCTCTTAAAATTCTGTTATTTTTCATTAGATACTTCAAATGGTAAATAATTAGTTCTGATAAAAGTGTTTAACTCCTTTGAAAATGCCTACGTTCTCTTATAGATGCATACATTCTGCACATTCAATGACACTTACTAAGTGACATCAAGTGAACTAGGAGTTGCATTAGAAAACTCATTATGCATATTAACATCAGACTTATGTTATATAACTAAACCTTTAGTAACTAAACAGAGGGTTGTGAGGCCTCCTTTTTTCTCTCTCGCTCTCTTTCCCCCCTTCCTGATGAAAGACGCCAACATAGATATTGTTAATACATATGGGTAATATGATGTGTATAATTGCAAAATATAATAGTTATGTTGTAATACATATATATATATATATATATATATATATATATATATATATATATATATATATATATATATATACACATATATTCAACAGATCCTTGCATGAAAAATGTTAGACAGATGACTGACAAAATGGTTAAATTATCTGATGTTTCTTGAAAAATCTTGGAAATAAAGACAATCTTCCTAACATTCAGCTTCTAATGTTTATACATACTTTGATCTGATGTGTATTTCTGATATATCTACCTATTAGAGGTGCTGTTATCATATGTGACATATTCATATAGCTTCAGGTATATTGTACACTCTCATTCTAATGTATATTTCATGGAATCAGATTTCTTTAGTTACTTTCATAATGCTTTTTTTTTGTTTTTATACTATATTCTAAGCAGAGGTGGATAATTTGTGTTGTTTGGTATTGGAGAGGTGGTGGCTGGATGGTTTAGTTAAGTTTTTAACTAAACCAGAAACTTTATGTTTTATGTATGTGTTTATAAATAGTTTTGGGTTTTTGAAAGTAGTGCTTAATACACATTATGCATCCGTGATAAGTACGTTTTCAGTAGATTTCAAGTCAACACGGAAGAAAGGTCTTTCAGTTAGTCATAACATACACATTATATTCAATGGCTTATAAATGTTTATCATTAAATATTAATGGTTTGAACAATAATGTCAAAAGAGCTGGTTTTCTTAAATATATCAAAATGCATAAAGCCCAGATCATCTTTTTACAGGAAACCCATCAATTAAAATAAGATCTACAAAAATACTCATTCAATGGCTGATTCATGTTTTAAGGCTAAAAGAAAGGGCACTCTTATTCTATGGAAAAATACTTATACTATGCCAAGAATTATAGTGGCAATTTCAGATAAATATGGGATGCTAAGCATGGTTATTTTGGAAATCAGTAGGAAGTATTATACTTTGATTAATACATACTGGATACCAGGGTTGAGTATTAAATATGTTGACAAATATCTGGACCTGATTACTTTAAATGCAAAAGGGGAAATTGTAGCAACAGGTGATTTTAACTTCCTATTATCAGGCAATGATACTTCTGAAAATGATAAAATAAAACTAATATCTCAAGCCAAGAAGGTAAATGACTTTACAAACCAGATGAACCTTACAGATATACATGGTCTAAGAGAACATTATTCCTTATTCTATACTCAATATTGATATCAGTTTGGTACACAAACAAACATTGATAAGGTCTTTGTAACAAATGATATATACTCTAAAATAAGTGATGTATCTATAATGACTTGTCCACATCCGGACCATAATGCTATAAACTTTACATTAACTACACATACAGATGATTTGATATTTCTACAGAGAATTCCTGCTTACATAACTGAGTTAAATGACTTTAGGGAATGGATAATGAAAGAAATAGACATGTTTATGGAAACAAATGATAATGGTGAAGTGACTGATACTATACTAGGGACACCTTTAAAGTTTATATATATGGTAGAATAAAATCTTGGTACCATAAAAAAAGGAGAGAAAGGGACAAAGAACTTTTAGACTTACAAAAAAAGAATAGACAAGATAAAAATAGATGCAAAACAAATAACAAAGTAGCACATAATAAAATTACTAAGTTAAATCAAAAATACTTAGAAGTTCTGAATCATAAGATAGCCATAAACCTAGAAAAATTGAAATTACAGTCTTATGCTGTAAATTCCAAATATCTACATAAAATAGCGGTAAGATCCAAAAAATAAACAGTCAAAATCTTATTAATGAGATTAAATATAAAAGTGATGGTTCATTTAAGAGTACGAGAAACACCGCAACTAAACTCACATGTAGGGCTGGTGCAACGGCCAAACCCACATCAATAATGTTCCAAAAACAGCAGCCAGCACCATAGAACACATTTAAATTCTTTAATAATGAATGGTGTGAATCCAAATCATACCGGTTTCGGCATGTAGCCTTCTTCATTTAAGAGTACATCTAACTTAATGGGCATATTAGAAGTATTCAAAAACTACTATAAACACACCACTTTTGGAGACAGATAATTTAATAAATACTTTTATTCAAGAAAATATATATCTACTAAGATGTCAATGCAACAAAATAACATATTAAATAAACAAATAGCACTAACAGAAGTGAAAGAGCAAATAAAAAGTTTAAAAGATAATAAAGCTCCAGGATGGATGGAATAATTCCTGAACTATATAAGATTTTTTTCCTGAATATGTAATAAAGAAAATGTGAGTGTGTTTACTATGCTTTGGCAAAAATGTATAACACCCCCATCATGGAAATACTCTATTATCTCCCCATATTAAAATAAGGTAAGGACCCCAAATTTTGTGATTCATATAGGCCAATTTCATTACTAAACACTGATTATAAAATTTTCATGACAATATTAGCTAATAGGATAAAGAAAATATTACCTAATCTAATACATAATGATCAGACAGGGTTCATTCTTCATCAAAAAGTGCAAGATAACATTATTAAATTGCTATCATTAATAGAGATAGCATGCAAATACAAAAAACAACTAACTATTATCAGCCTAGACATAGAAAAGGCTTTTGATTCTATTAGTTGGTCTTATCTACAAATAATTCTGATTGGTTTTGAATTCTCCTCAGATTTTGTCAACTTATTAATGAAAATTTATAGTGGGGCACAAGCTTATGTGAAAATCAGATCATGTCTGTCCTCACCACAAGAAATCCTCAAGGGAACTAGACAAGGTTATCCTTTGTCACCATTATTTGCTCTTTCAATGAAACCTTTTGCTACATATATCAGAAACAAGCAAAATATAAAAGGCTTTCAAATTAATAAGGACTATTGTCCTATGATACAATTATGTTCTGATGATATGTTAACTTTAGGTGATATTGATGGTTCTTTGCATGATGTTATAAATACGTTAAGCAAGTTTGAAAGAATTTCAGGGCTTAAATTTAATCATAATAAATCCAAAACATTATTAATTAACAAAAAGATAAACAAAAACCTAAGAGAGAATAGCCTGTTTAATTGGGAGAATGATGTATTAGAATATTTGGGTGTCAGTATAAAGAGTGCATGGAAAGAGTCTGTTAAACTAAACTACAGTAATTTAATAACCACCATTAGTAAACTAATCAAAAGATGGAATAAAATGTTCTTCACAATGGAGGATAGGCTCTCTTTAATAAAAATGATAATTTTATCTGAAATGTTCTTTTATATACAGTCATCGATACTATTCCCTCCCAAAAACTTATTTAAAAAATTAGATTCCATGCTACTTAAATTTTTATGGTTCCCCTTAAAACCTAGGATTGCATATAAATGGCATATTAGAGCTGGAACAGTAATGGGATAGCATTCCCTGGCTTAGATCTTTAATCCAAATCAGTTAGAATTAATGTAATATTACATTGGATCATACCTACCTATATATCTGGCTGGAAAACAATACATGAGATTCAAATAATTGATGTCAGAACTATAGAAAATCAATTTAAGGAAAAATATGGAGTAAGTAGAGTTCATTGGCTTTTACATGAATTTAGTTTATTTAATAAGAAGTTTGAATATTTTTCTTATGGCATTAATCAAATATTTAATAACTTTAAGAATATAATTGATTGTAATTACAGCATTAAACAATTTATATTTCTTATATTCCCTATAACATACTTCTCTGATTGCCTAGATTCTTTCATTATCAATGCATTGGAAAAATTAAAGGAAAATAACTTGATATTCTGGCATCAGTTTATTGAAAATAAGAGTATTAAACCACTAAACTCTCTTTTTTATGTAGTTTTGATAATAGTCAAGACGGTTGTTGATACACTCATAATGACAGTTTATAGAAAACAAAATGAGAGTATCAATAAATCTGGTTTGATTCATCATTTTATTAGGTGTCTTGAAAAGACAGATCATTAAAAATTAAGTATCTCACCTATCTATAAGATACTAAGAGAAGACACTCTAAAGTTTGACTCAGATTTTTGGAATTACTATATAAAGGTTAATGGAGAACAAATATCTGATGAATCCAAAAAATGTTATTGAATTCTACGTATGGTACCTCTTCTTCATTATATTGCAGATTGTATACATAGAAATTTATGAATAGGCATTTCTATACTCCACATAATATAAATCTTATACTCAAAAACAGTGAAAGTAAATGTTGGAAATGTGATGCATGACTAGAGGCCAACTAGGCTCACATTTTCATTGAATGTAGAAATGTTGTTCACTACTGGAGAGACTTCAGATATTTTGCAAATGTTTTATGGTCTAACTGTCATATTTCTAACTCATTTATCCTATTTAATGTTTCTATATCTAATGTAATACCTAAATCTCAGATTCAGTTACTCCAGTCAATTCTTGCAATTGCCAAAAAAGTTATTATTTTGAACTGGAAAAGTAAACAAGATTTGATGTTTAAAGATTTTATTAATTTAGCAAAAGTTGTTTGTAAAAAAGAACTGCAAACCATTTGATATAGAACTCATAACATTGCTCATAAAAAATAGCATGGCAAAAATTGGAAAACCTTTTGAACAGATACAGATAACTTCTCATGGAAAATGATTGTTTATCATGGATGAATGTAAATATTGTAAATAGTTTTGTTATTGTTTTATTGTATTTGTTATATGTACATTTGCATATGTTTATAATGAAAACAAAATAAAACTGTTTTTGAAAAAAAAAATGTTCAACAAAATATATCTATTTCTTCTTCTTTTAGTGTCTTTCAATTCCTTTAATCTTGTTTCCCAATTCTTGATAAAACGTTTTTGGGTCATCAATAAATTTCTTATTTTGTACTTTACCTTTATATTTATCTGTATATCTTTTAAGTTTTTGCACTTGCACTGAGACTTTTAGTTTGTTATTTGCAATAGTGCATGATAGATCCTGAGCTGTTGTAATATAGTGCATGGCTTTTATCACATCTATCTTTCTAAGTATTTTTATCTGTTCCCTCTTCTATACTCTTCTAACAGTGACACTTCTCATTTTAATCGCTTTTTAGTTTTTCTTTATTTGATATTTCCATGATGGAATTTGATTTCTCCCCTTCCTTTCCCTCACTACCCTGTGTTCTTGTGGTAGTACTTCATCAGTTATTAATTTAGCTGCAAAGTAATATATCCTGTTTACTTCTGTTGTATCACATGGATATCTATGGACAGTTCTAATTACTGTGTTCATTTGTTTTATCAAACTTCTGACTTTTGAGTTTTATTGACCTTCTGCAAGTTTATTTCTTTCATTCATCTTAAAATGTCTGTCTATCTGTATTAAATCAAGCATCTTTTCTCTTAGCTCATTTTATTCTAAACTGAGGCCACATTTTCTTGTTTTCCATTTGCTGTGGGCATTCTATAGGAAGTTCTATATCATCTTCCTGTGGCACATTCTCTTCAGTTTCATCCTGTGCCATCTGCTGCTCTGTCATATAGGAACTCATTGGCCTATCACTCCTTAACATTGACTGTGTCAGAGTTTCCACGGTTTTTTGTTCCTTCCCTTGTCCAGCTTGAAGTGAATGTTTATACTGGTTTCCTGTGAAAGGCTCCAAAATATCTTCATATGACATCTGACCAATTGCTTCCCATTCCACTGGTTTCCCTTTAATTTGGATGTCCATTGCTCTATCCTCTTGTGGTGCTTTCTGAATTAGATTTTCTACACTGAGTCTTTCACTTCACAGGTTCTCCATATCCTCAGTTTCTATTTCTTTAACTTCTCCATTACTAATCTCCTTTTCTACTTTCCTGCTTTGGCTTCTTATTTCTTGTATTGTAAAGTTTTCCGTGTCCAGATTCCTTTGTCTATATTACTCTTCAAATATATTTGGGGATGCTCTTTTTGTACTGATTAGTTTTGCTTTCTCTTTTGCATAGATATTACACCATATTAAATCTCTTTTTTCTTTCCCATGTCCATATTTCTTCTTCAGATGTCTCCTGATCTTCCTGTTTCTCCTTACTTTGGGGACTCATTCCATCATGCTGTGATGTAACCTGTGTTAGACCTTCTACACCAAATCCTTACCTTCACAGGCAGTCCAAAACGTCAGCTTCTATTTTTTTTAACTTCTACTTTACTAATCTTCTTTTCTACATTCCCTCTTTGTGATATTTTTTATTGTGAAATCTTCCATATCTGGATGTTTTTGCCCGCATTTATCTTCGAATATCTTTACCTTCGTTATATTAATTTTGACTTTTGCCTTATATTGATTAATTTGGCTTTTGCTTGATTTATATGGTCTCCATTGAAGATTAAGGGATTTGTCTGTAGTATTTGGCTAAATTAGATACCAGTCCATCCACACCCCACATTTGTGTATATAACATTGTGAACGATTTGTGAAGTTATATTGAATAACTATAGTTCTACTTATTAACATCCTGTAATCTGCTTGGACTATGTGTGTGAGCTGAAAGAATGTCTGAAATAATGTCTATATGAGCATATATGGGATTTGATATTGGTCTGGGACATTATCTGGAATGTATGATTTTTTTAACATTGATTTGAGATGTAATCAGGAAAGAGTGATATTTTAAATATGATATTCACTACAGCCATTGTCAGCTGACATATTACAGTTGTCTCCAATGTCTGTCTCCAATTCAATGTATCTTTCGTAGTCACTGATGTACAGATAAGTTAAAGGTTAATTTTTAAGATAACCATAACAAATCCAAATACAATAATAAAATGACACAGGAGGGAGAGCAACAGGGACAGATTGTGAGAAACAAAGAATGATAGAGGGAGGTGAGGAAGTAAGAGTATGTGAGAGAAATATTTGTACAATGACACTGGAGGGAAGACTATGGCATAGCAAGACCATCCTGAGGGAATCTAAAGGTGTTACTGCTCAGTGCCATGCCCTTAAACAGGAAACTCCATTCCTTTCAAAGTTTCCTCACCCTGTAGAATGCAGACATCTGTGCAGTTACCAAGTCATGGTTTAAAGTCATGGCAAGCAATCTGGTAGTGAAGGTTTATAATGCATTCCACACGTATAGACTATCTACTGTACATACAGGAACTAAAGGTGCTAGTGTCTCAGTCTACATCAACAGCAATCTTACCTCAAGAGTAATCAAACAGGATGATATGCCTGAGCTTCTCCATGTCCAAATATATCAAAGGCACATTCTCATATCATATCCTTGTAAGCTGCAGGTCACCCTCTTTGACCTGTGAAACCCACAGCTCAGACTTATTGTAAATGCTCATATTCAGCTCAATACCATATTCATATGTGACTTTAACTACCCCTCTATAAAATGTGAATCTTGCATCTTGCAGACCCAGAGATTCCTGGAATTTATAAACGCAAACACCATGGACCAGATACCCAGTAGGGGTGCAAACATACCGGACCCAATACTTACAAACATGGAGAATGCTGTACCCCCCAGTGTAGTATCCTCTTTGGTAAGGTAAGACCATAAAGCTGTCTC
Organism: Protopterus annectens; assembly: GCF_019279795.1. Classification (NCBI taxonomy): domain Eukaryota; kingdom Metazoa; phylum Chordata; order Ceratodontiformes; family Protopteridae; genus Protopterus; species Protopterus annectens. Next base: position 419,033,344 of record NC_056735.1, read on the forward strand.
TTTCAAATTAAAAATCAACTCTGACTCCAGCAAAACATATGTAACATCTGGGAACTATTCTAAGGTAAACTTCCTACTATTAAGTGATGACATGACAAAATTCCAAGCCCCCTCAAACCCTGAGAACACAGCTACCTATGCAGAATTGTTCATAGAAACCCTGTGCAATTTTAACAGATGCATAGAGATGGCTGTTTCTACTGGTAATGAATAAATAAACCACCCTGGTGGAATTCAGAAATAAATAGGTTGTACAACAAAACGAAGAAAGTCATAGCTAAGATTAGGAAGTGCAACACCCAGCAGAAAAAAAAACTCTCATATCAAGCCAAACAAACAACTAAGAGGGCAACTTATGTGTACCAAATCCAATTTTGAGGTAAAGATAGCATCCCAGGCAAAGGACAATCACAAGACTTTCTTTACTTATGTCCAAAACCTCAAAGGCAGTATAGAACAATATACCAAAATGGTTATAAATGGAACCACATACACAGTGCCAGATGATGTAGCATATCTGCTGACTAACTAAATTCAGCTCCAATTTTAACCCAATTCCCTCAGCCATCCCCCAGAAAATACCATCAAACCTAAGTCTTCTAACTATCACTAGGGAGCAGGTGATAGATGTCCTTTCTAAAGCCAAGATCACTGCATCGATGGGCCTGGATAATATCCCAGGACACCTCTTAAATGGCCTGAAACATGACCTGTAAGGACCACAGGTAACACTATTTAAGCAAAGCATTTAGACAGGTTTTGTGCCACACAAATAGAGGACTGTAATGATCACCCCTCTGCACAAGGGTGGGCCTTCAGTAGACTCTGTTAACCACACATCCATAAGTCTGATTAGTTTCATAAGTAAAGTCATGGAAAGAATTATCATGGAAATGATTAATAATGACATAGTAAATTTTCAGACACTGGATCCAACCCAGTTTGTTTTTGTCAAGGGCACATCATCCCTGTTATCCTCATGGACTTCTCTGAGAAGGTCACCATGGCAATGGATGAGGGCAAAATTGTGCCTACTGCTAACCTTAATATATTGAAGACATTTGACACAATACCCCACTCAGGCTTATAAAAAACTCATGGAATTAGGCATTAACCCATACATAACACACTGGATAGCCAGCAGGCTCTCAGATAGCATCCAGAAAGTTAGGATGGGGAAACCACCTTCACAAAGAGTCTGGTTAATAGCAGAGTCCCTCAGGGATCTGTGGTGGGTCTGCTCCTTTTTGGCATCTATTGCTTGGAAGTCAAAGTAAATGTCAAAGGCTTCTAGTTGACAAAGTTTTCAGATGATTGCAAACCAGGAGCAGTCATTCAATCCCTCAAGACCAACATCGAATAGGAAGGAATAATACAGACAAATGACGAATGCAGCCACATCTTAAAACTCAATACCAAGAAATATGTGATAGTACCATTTGGGAAGAGTCAAATCCTAGGAAACTACCTCCTTAATAAAATTCCCTTAAGAGCAGACACAATAGTCAGGAATTTGGGGACATATGTAGGTAGTAACCTGCCTTTTGACCAACAAGTGTCTAAGGTAATAAGAAAATCATTCCTTGTAATTCAACTTTTAAGCAAAAGCATGACATCTAGATCCAGAGAAGACATTGTTCCACTATATTCAGCCCTCATTAGATCCATCATTGAGTACAACACTCCCTTCAGTATGTACCTGACCAGGCACATGCAGCAACTGGGACATCCACAGAGTTTTCTCAAAAAAAAAAAATTACAGGGCACTGCTAACACGTCTTACATAGATCAGCTCAAAGCTCTATCTCTATACTCTGTTTCATACAGACTGTTGAGAGATGATCTATTCCTGGCATACAATGCATCCTTGGATCCCGATGAACCTTTTGCATATTAGCAAAATGAACAGCATCAGAACTACTAGATCTAAGGACTTAAACTTTGCTTATGACATAAATAGGACATGCTGGAGGGAAAGGTATGTATCTCAGAGAATTCTCCTTCTCTGGACCAGCTTCCATCCATGTAAAACAAAACTCTTCCCTAAACCTATTCAAGAAAAGCAGGACAAAATGTAATGTGATCGTGTGTGTGTGTGTGTGTGTGTGTGTGTGTGTGTGTGTGTGTGTGTATATATATATATATATATATATATATACACACACACACACGCACACACATGCACACACACACACACACACACATATATATATATATATATATATATATATATATATATATATATGGTTCCACTTCATAATCTCGACATACTGAAATCTCGAATTTCAGTATTTCGAAACTATAAAGTCGAACCATACATAATCCCAAAACCCACAATCACGACTCACACAATCACGAACATACATACACCATACACCACACAACACACACACCATTCTACCTACACCACACAAACCACACAACCCTACACTACATGCAAGCGAGAGGCAAGCCACCCTGCACCCCCCATGAGGGGGGCTGTGCCCCCCACACCCCCCATTTATATATACCAACTCGGAGAAAAAAAAATCACACCATGGTATTCTACACTCACTTGCACACACACCCACACAAATACACATCACACATACACAAACACCAATACATCCAACACTCACACTCATACTTACACCTCCCTACCCTTACCCACACATACAACATACAAAAACACAAACATACACTCACTCACCTTTAATTCCAGACACCATCCCAGCCAAACACTTCATTTACCGTACTGGAAATGCATAAGCACGGATTCGAGAAATTCAAATTCGTGCTTATTCACTTTCGGTATTCTGAATTTTCCCCTTCATGGTCTCGGAATACTGAAATTCGAGATTTCAGTATTTCGAGATTATGAAGGGGAACCATATATATATATATATATATATATATATATATATATATATATATATATATATACATACACACACACACACACATATCTATATCTATATATATATATATATATATATATATATATATATTTATACATACACACATAATGTACATATTGTGGGAGAATTCAGTAAAGCTAACATAGTTATTTTTTCCATGTGTGCATCGTAACGAGTTGTGAACATGGGCTCAGCAAGTTTTAGATTCAGTAAACTGCATGCAGTGGTGCGCAATCATGTGCATTCATGAGCAATGACTGAAACTTTTGTGGAATGCAAATTTCTGTACTAGTAGCTGAAATTTATGCTAGTGAAGTGAAATGACATGGTGGAGTGATCCAACAACCTTAAACACAACCATGTAGACTATATGTCCGTGTTGGTATTCTGCTTACAGGAGTCTACATGGTATCAAGGGTATGTAAAAGCCCAGAAATATGGACAGAAAGCCCATGAAAAGGTAACAACACACATAACACACATATAATGGGTGATGTATACACTGTGGATGTCAAAAACCACATCAGGGTGGTGTGTCAGATTACTATACATTTCAAATAATTTTTAACACATGCTTGTGCAGTGCGCCGCTTGCTGCATAAGACATTAATATGAATAACATAAACATCATGGAAAAGAAGAGCATAATGTAGTGTTACAAAAAGTAGAGTAATACCCTGTCTTGTGTCTTTAAATTTGTGCTCCCATGCTGTTGCCCTACTTACATGGTGGATAACCATATAGTTTCCAGGATGTCAGCATAGATATTATGCAAGTGAGTGCAAAAATCAATGGATTTGTTGAATCACAAAAAGCAGGAACAGTGTAGGGATGTTCACTTTGTGTAAGCTTCTACATTTTGTTTATGTGTCCTATGGATTTCAATGACATCAGGGAGTTGTGTCAGGTAACTTTGTTGTATTTTTGGGTGTTTTATGTGATTTTATGCAGTGTGCCACTTTGTGCTAATGGTTATGGCGATGAGTATCTTGTTTGTGCGACCAAACCACCCACGTATCAGACATGAGCTAGACATCCAAAAATAAAAACCAGATGCATTTGATCAATACTGCAGAGCACTGCGGAGCATTGAACAAACCCGGTAAGTGGAGCTGTGCTCTGCTCATCTCCTCCAGTTATGAGACTAGGCATGACTACTCCTGTGGTAACAAGTATTGGGTAATGGACTGTAGTGCAGATGGTCCTGGGTTCAAGTACAGGGTATGGCAACTTTTCTTGTGCTATTCTGACATTGCAGCCTGTAGAAATGAATTGTAATTAGTGTTTTAAGTATGTTTCCTGACAATAGGGATGAAAATATAACATTTTTACATGCCTTACCATAGTCATGCACTGCTGTGTTCTGCTGCATAATGATGTGCACAGCGCACTACAGTGCAATGAAGCAGGACATTTAAATCATAATAATTATATCCTAAGCAGGTGAATTTCATCTTAATTAGCCAATCAGACATGGTGGAGCTACTCAAGAAATGTATAAAGTATGCATACAGCCTACATTCTGATTTTCACTTGATACTTCAATACCATTGGAGTAGAGACTTGGAAATTTTAAGTGAGATAATGCTAGGGGCTGTTGTAGCTATTCTACATCTTCATGTGCTAGTGGCTGAAGTCAATGCTGCTGCTGCTGGCCTAGACTGAGAAGGAGAAGAATGTTCAGGCTCAGGGTAACCTTCCAGCTGCTACATGAGCTGGAGATTGTAGAGCACTACAGGATGGACATGGACATATTACAAGAAGTCTGTGAGCTCTGCCAGCCTCAACTCAGTGCCAGAGCCAACTGAGAAGAAGCCATCCCATTGGAAACTAAGGTATGTGTAGCCCTTAGAATATTAGTTACTCATACTTTTAAAAGACCAACCGGAGACATGGGGGTGTCACAGGCATAAGCATCCAGGATACTCCACCAGTTCCTGGATGCTATGCTTCTACATGATAGTGAGCACACATAATTTCCCCTTACCGCTGAGGAGAGGGCCAGCAATATGCAACAGTTCTACTATGTAGTGTAGTACTCTGAAGTACTGGGTGCCATAGATTGCACTCATGTACACATCAAGGCCCCACCTCGTGAGCAGGGTGGAACCTACATTAACCCTAAGGGATACGACTCCATCAACTGCCAAGTTGTGTGCAATGCCCAGGGTATTATTTTAAATGTGTTTGCTGGCAACCCTGGAAGTTATCACGACTCCCATATCTGGCACATATCAGAGCTGTACCAGAATTTTGGTAGGAGGGACATCCCACAGACCCATTTACTGGGGGATGCTGACTACGCCCTGGAACTGTGTATGATGAAACCATCAGAAATGCACACACACCCACACACACCCATGGAAAAAATGTCATAATGAGGCACATGCACAAACTAGGAACATCACAGAGTGTATATTTGGGCTTCTGACGTCATGCTTCCCGGTGCCTAGATATATTCAGTGGAGCCTTGAAGTATACTCCACACACACATACAAATATTTACAGTATGTGCTAGGCTCCACAATCTGATCCTGCAGAAACTGCTGCAGCAGGATCAGCAAAAGGAAGGGACACACACATCCACCACCACCACCAAGGTCATCACAGTCGCAGTCACAGAAGGACTCAGAAGAGGAGGAACTCCCAGCTGCTGTCCCTGTAGGCAGATGTAGGCATGGTCAGTATGCCCTTGCTTTAGATAAGAGACAATGCTTAGCAAATTCACTGACTACTTAGGGACCTAGGGACTAATACCTTCTTCCTACTCACATACATACATTAAAAGTGATGCCAGGCAACTCCCATGACCTGTACCTATCCATGTATTGGCTGTGTACTGCTTGCATCAGACAGAGTCATCCCTGAAATACAGGTGTGTCAACCACTGCGTTTGCAAAGTAGGTCCTTAACCTACACTGTAGGCTTATAGAGTTGTATGACATATCATTTGTATCTATGAATTGGGTAAAATATGCAAATAAATAGTGGTGTATTTGTACAGAAAATTAAGTTACATGTGACTAATGTTACTATTTTACATGTGTTTGTCCATTTGTAATTAGTAGGCCTCATGCATGAAACTATCATACAGATCTAATGCAGCAGATTAGTGATGCAACATTCAAGACAGAAGTTAGAAATTGTGGCTACACATTGCAGTGTCTGACTTCAAACTTCTCTGATCCTAACAGTAGATTTGGATTGTTTCCCTGCCCCCTCAAAACAGGGGTGTCCCCTTGTAACTGCCATAATAGTGACTCGTTTATACTCACCCCAAACCAATGGTAAATGGGTGGTTGTCATAACTATTATCCCCCACATTTCCAGGAGAATACTGCAGATTTCATCATATATATTATGTGTTAGATAACTCAAGTATAGCAGTGTACATTGTTATGCAGGTGGTTGTGTGATGAATGAACCCTGTTCTGGCAGGCTGCTTCTGTGGATAAATAGACTAAGGCATCCATCCTGTCTGATGAAGCTGTAATGCTGTTGAGGGTTTGAATCCTGATGTAAGTAGAGGTTTTGGATGTGTACTAGCAATAGGTTGTGTTTTACAAACAGTGACTCTGTGTCACATACTGTTGTCAACTTTGTCTTTTCATAAATCCACATTTGCATGATGTGCTGCATGTTTAGAGCCTTTTGATAAGGCTTACCCAGTTTGCATGGAGTGCATCAGTGCAGAAACAATGAAAGAGGAAATAGGATGTATGCCTGACCACCAATGACAGACACCAGATACATTCAATCAGTGCTGTTAGTAATCAGGAAATCCTGGCCTGAATCAGGGATAGGAGTGGGCTATAATAACAGGTAAGACTCAGATGTGAGCAATGTGTCACGCGTTTGCGCACTGCTTGCCTGTACACAAACAGCAAAAAAAAGGCAAAGGTGCATGCGTGTACAATTATTTAACCATAGTGCAAATCTGAAGCTTCTTGCTCTGTAGCACTCTGTGTGTGTGTGTGTGTGTGTGTGTGTGTGTGTGTGTGTGTGTATGTGTGTGTGTGTGTGTGTATGTGTGTATGTATATATATGTGTGTGTGTGTGTGTGTGTGTGTATATATATATATATATATATATATATATATATATGGTTCTACCTGACATAGTGCACAAAACCACACAACACAGAACCACATCACCGACTCTGCTACCACAAGGCTGTATTCGACAGTCCATAAACACAGAAACCACACATAACCGACAAATCAAATAACCGACGGTACACAAACATGAAAACCCCATACACTGCACACACCACAATAACAATTAAAAACATTTTAAACACATCCCCATTCCACAAACCACACACACAACACAAGCACACCAAAATCCTTACAAGCCCACACTAAACCTTACTCCTAACCCTAAGGTCCGTCACTATCGCACACTTACCTACCCGCTCCTAACCCTAACTCACTTAACCCGCCCTATCGCTCCCTAACCCTAACTCACTTAACCCACCCCTATGTCTAACCCTAACTCACTTAACCCACCCTATCGTTTAACCCTAACTCACTTAACCCACCCCTATCCCTAACCCTAACTCACTTAACCCACCCCTATCCCCACAGACCGTCAATCTTTCTCCACACTGCATTCTACCTGCTCTGATAACGTCCGTCAATGATACTCACACAGCCTTTCCCCCATGTCGGCATCCTCGGCGTTGGAAAATGTTGTCATCCGTCGTGTCGATGGAAAGTCTTCTGCATTGTCGATGTTCTGCCACTCGCGATTAAGGCCGGTCTTCTTCGTTTTAGGTCTTCTGGAGTTGAATTGCTGTCGGTCTTCTGATAGGTTCAGTCAGGTAGAACCATATATATATATATATGTATACATATACATAATATATATATATATATATATATATATATATATATATATATATATATATATATATACTTATATGCCCATAGTCCTCTGCATATCTCTCAACCTGTTAGAGCAGGAAATCAGGACAAAGCAACAAATAATGGTGGAACAAAGGCCCAAAAATAGGGATACTTTTTAAATATTGCACTTACAAATGTAGAAAGCTAATAGATTACAAGGCGTTGCTTAAGTAAGAATTGTTTGAAGGATATGACATGTGAAATTCAAATGTCTATCCTTAGCTTTTGAAGTAATCTCTCAGTGATTTGATTTGTCATTGATTTTCCAGAAACCCACAATAGTGTGTAAAACAGATTAAAAATATGAGTCAAACATCTGGACAATATGCAAAACTCTGGACAGTTGAGAGGTATGTTGCCCTATTATTCTCAGAAACCATGTCTTCCCTAAGACAACATGTGGAAACATTGCAAAATTAGGGCACAATATAAGTGTATGTACATATATTAACAAGCCATCTCTTTGTTTTTCCACAAGCAACAACATCAACAAGCACAACAACCCTGATCTTCCTTGAGTTTTCCACACATATATCAACCACTGTACAAGGTGTAGTATATGATGTTGTGTTCTCCCTCATGGGCAGGGCCAATTGATGGTGCTCTCAGTCTTATTCATCCAAAAGCAAACAGACAAATGTGCTCAATAAGGGTACTGTTTTTACACAAGTAGAACAGTATTCGTCTGCTAGGCAACTAGCCTCAGATGACACTATAAAGCAATGTAACTATGCAGGCTTCCCAAGAAGATGGGAAGCCCACACACTCAAACACCTTTTTGCATTATACTAGTAGCCACCCACATCATCAAAAAAGAGCGGTGGTAAAAGGGCAGTTCGTAAGGACTGCAAGGATGATTTCTGACCATCATGATTTTATGCATGAATGTGGTATTATGAAAACTATGTTCCTTAATAGAGGATATCCTGAAATATTAATAACAGACATTATCGATGAAGTAAGTATTAAAAGAGAATCAGGACACTTTAGGCCTCTTTTAAGTGGCGGAACCATAAATAGGGTGGATGTAGGGTCTATTGATATCAACAGTAATTCTAATAGTGGTAATAATAAGTCTCTAAGTCTCAACTTTCTTTTCACATATAGTATTGACCACAAAATTATTAAGGAGATTATTATTAAGAATTGGGGTATAATATTAGAAGATCATGCTTTATGTAAGATGATAGGTCTTAAACCCAAGTTTACTTACAGAAGAGGCTCCAGTCTTAAAACTCTGGTAGAGCAGAGTAGGAAACATGTTAAAGTGGTTGGCATGAGTAAATGTGGAATGTGCCCACAATGTAGCTATATCTTGCCAAGAGACAAAGTCAAAATCAATGGTAAGGAATATCACCTAAAAGATAAATACAATCGTGAAACTAAAACGTGGTTTATGCAGCTATGTGCGAGAGGTATCCCTCCTTCCACATAGGTAAAACTGAAAGAAAATTTAGAAAAAGAATTAATGAGCATCACTATGCTATAGGTAGGAGGGACACTATTAATGCACTGGCCAAACACACCTTAGAATTTCCAGATCATACGTTCACTTTTTAATTCTTCAGCAAGTCCAAAATGATGTGAGTGGAGGCCCATGACAGTTATATTTAGAGGAGCAAGAAGTTTTATGGCAAATTAGAACATCAGCCTATGTTCCTCCAGGTTTGAATGAATATGCCTCTATTAAATGTATACTTAAACTAAAAACATTGCGTAGATAATAACATACAAATAGTATGCACATAAAAAAAGTAGTGAGTAAATCTGGAAAATGTCAGACATAGAGTCCAATATGTATGCACATATGTTATCTACTTTAGATAGGCATGTTGGGTTTTAAGGTGATATTCAATGTATTGAATATTGGTTCTTTATCCATGCCCATGAATGCTAGGGATAGATAGGCTGTATTATATTGTTTATTCTATAATGTTTACAATGTGTATTATGTCTATAATGTTGATATGCAACACTTTTCTTGTGTTTTTTGTTTGTTGTAGCATTACACTGATACTAAATATCGTTAATTTATTATTAGGTCAGTAGAAGGTTAACTATATGCAAGATATATATATATATATATATATATATATGTTTTTTATATTTGCTTTAACTTTTAATATATATATATATTTTTTAACTTTAATATACACATATTTTGTAACTTTAGTAAATCATAATATTCTGGTGATATAATTCAACAATATGAGATCGGAGAAGAAGTGGTTAGATTTTTATGATAATGCTGTAGGCATTTTTTAAGTATAGTGTAGAATTGTTTGGTGTTTAAGTTGTCTTTAATGATGTTGACTGAGTGGCTGTATATGTTTTTAAACCCATTTGGCGCTTTAAATTTGAAAATGTGTAGAATTAAACCAATTAATTGCTAATCACTAACGAGGTAAATCTGTCAAGGTTACTTTATATAAGTAAAAAGCTTTACTATGCTATTTTTGTCTGATGAAGGTTGGGTATTAGCCCATCCGAAAGTGCTCACAATAAACTGCTTTTGTTTTATGAAGTGGTTCGTGCTTGGTTGCAGTTTGCCATTTTTCACTTTTGTTTGTTTTTTTCAGTCTTTATTTTACGTTTTTCTTCCCAAGATGTTGAATACATGGACATGGCTTAGTTATGTCATCTAGTATAATTTCACCTGCAGTCCTACATAACTGAAACTTGAGCTCTGGTGCATGAGTTAAGTCCTCTGATCTATAGTCCATAAAACTAGATAGGTAGGAGTTCTAATCTTACTGCAGTCAACTGTCTGTGTGTGGTATAAACAGAAACTGGAGTGCGTTTCCCAACCTGACTTCACAAATGCCATGGTTTTCCATTGTTTTTGTGCTTGAACAAATATCCAGACAAAGCTGTCCTCCAAAGTCTTGTCCCCCACGTGGTCTGCTGATGTCATCTACCATAAGATGACCTGCAGTCCTATTAAAATCAGATTTCTGCTGTGGTGTGTGAATTAAGTACTCTCATCTATAGTATGTAGGCCTATATAGGTATGGGTTCTACCTGCACTGCAGTCATCTCTGTGTCTGCATCTCTATAAACAAAGGTGGAAGTGTATACCCCTGACTGACTTCTCAAATGGCATGGTTTAGCACTGTTTTTGTGCTTGGACAAACAGCTAGTGAAGGCAGTCCTCCAAACTCCTGTCCTCCATGTGGCCTGCTGAAGTCATCTACCATAAGATGATCTGCAATCCTGTTGAAATCAGACTTGTACTGTGGCACATGTGTTAAGTACTCTTGTCTGTATTATGCAAACATAGATAGGTATGGGGTTCTATTCTCACTAAAGTCAACTGTGTGTGTATGCATATAAGCTGTTGGTAGGTGTTATGTAAAGCATTTTACAGCAGCCTAAGGGACACTGTCTTCTTGTCTTCAACAGACACTGCTTATGGCATCAGCAATATCAGGTTAGTGGATATGTATACATCACAACAGGCCATGGTCACAAACTGGCCTGACAGATGGTTATATGTCACCTCATCCTACATAAGACAGACAATAGTAACATTCCTGTTACTGTATGCACAAACATCATGTTTGAAATGGTGATAGACAGGTTGACACATTAGATCACATAGGAGTTCCTGTGGACTATGATTTTTGTGGATAATACTGTGATCTGTATTGAGAATAGGGAACACATTTATTAGAACCTGAGGAGGTGGAAATATGCTCTACAGAGGAGAGGAATGAATGTCAGAGGACTAAGATGGAATATATGTGTGTGAATGAAAGGGAGGATAGAGAAATGGTTAGGAGCCAGGGAGTACAGTTAGTGAAGGCATATGATGTGGAATACTTTGGATCAACAGTTCAGAATAATGGTGAGTGTGGAAAACAGGTGAAGAAGAGAGAGCATGCAGGGTGGAGTGGCTGGAGAAGAGTATCAGGAGTGAGTAGTAACATATGGGTACCAATGAGACTGAAAGGGAAGGTGGTAGTGAGACCAGCTATGCCATATGGGTTACAGATGGTACCACTGAGAAAAAACAGGCATCATAGCAGGCGTTGGCAGAGTCTCAGATGTTATGATTTGCATGGTAAAGAAGAGAGAGCATGCAGGGTGGAGTGGGTGGAGAAGAGTGTCAGGAGTGAGTAATAACAGATGGGTGCCAATGAGACTGAAAGGGAAGATGGTAGTGAGACCAGCTATGTCATATGGGTTACAGATGGTGCCACTGAGAAAAAAACAGGCATCATAACAGGCATTGGCAGAATCTCAGATATTATGATTTGCATTGTGTGTGCTGAGAATGGACAGGAGTATTAACTACATATTAGAATGTCAGCTCATGTTGTATGATTTGGAGACAAAGACAGAGTGGTGGGATTGTGTTGGTTTGGACATGTGCTGAGGAGTGAGGCTGGGTATATTTATAAAAAGATGCTAAGGATGGAGGTGCCATGTAAGAGGAAAATAGGAAGGTCTAAGATACGTTTTATGAATGTGGTGACAGAGGACAAAAATATAAGTAGATGATCTGTTCTGGCGAGCCCTAATGGTACTATCCAAAAGAATAGGAAGAAGAATATGACATCTGTGTTTGGAGAAAACCAATCTGTACACTTGTGACAGGAGTATACACTAGGAGTATCTATTTGAAGGTTAGTGTGTCTGGACTCAGTTTGGGCTTTAACAGTGTGTATTTCTATTACCTGCTCTGGATTATGTGCAGAGGCTGTAACACTTTGCCCTCATACATGCAGAAACATCAGTACAATTGCTTTCATATAAAAATGACTGAAGCAATGTAGCAGAGCAGATCTAACTGTTAGAACCTCTATTGTATAAAAAGTGGCAATTTACCTACTTACATATCAATAACGGAGGTATTGATCCACCCTATGAAGGACCTTATAATGTACACCCCATAGATTACTCACCTGAAAATAGCAGTCAGATCACATAAACCCTTCATCTTTGCTTTCTCTATGCAGATACCAGGTTCAAGCCACCCATTATCACCTATCATTTCCCTTCCATTTTCCCTGCTAGCATAGTTGACATGGGTTTTGTGACTCAGTGCAGGTAATGCCTCATGTGCACTGAATAGATTGTATCTCCTACATCGCTGAAATGCAAATTTCAAGAGATCCACCTATAGTAGGAATCTGGGATTGGTGCTCTCTTGTTTCCAGAAGGGTAACACTAAACAGGTTGTCTGCTCACATACCTTGACTCCTACTCATAATACACACCCAACACAAACCATCATGTGCAGAGGTACTCCTCACAAACCAACCGAAACAGCAGACACATCCTTAATGCAGTCAGGCTTCAAGCAGACAAAACACATAAGAAATGTCATCACCACTGTCTCACCATAGATGTGATCAAGGCAATGGGCATGTATCACAAAGCTTTTCATAATAGTTGACTGATAGTGAGATGTACAGATGTCCCACTCACCAATTTAAACAAGGATATGTTTAGTGTCAGCTGTGTGGCAGACATAGTCATCATAGCACACATGCAATCAATTCTGTCAACAAGTCCCACTCTTAATCCAGCATACTTCATCTTGGCATGCACAACTTGAGACATAACTATATGTATTATATGAAAACACGCATGACTGAGCTATCTAAGTATGGGTCTAAACCAGGTATGTCCCTATGTTTGAGCAGTATTATACCCTTGCCTAGGATGATACCACTATATGAAGAACCAACAGATTTTCTGAACTTGGCTAAGTTTCTGGTGTCATTCTTAGGTTATATAGTACCTATCAGTGTGGAATGACATGGTGGATAGATCATGCTGCTTTGCCAGACATAAGCCACTTAACTACACTATAATCCCTTTATTAGGCATGGTCACAAAAGCAGACTAACCAATGTGAAAATGTACAACTCCAAAAAAGAAAGGGCCATGCTGCTAAACCCTAGGAGTTCACATGTTAAACTGTACTCTCTGTAAGCACCATTGCAGTGAAGATATTGATGTCTGTGCAGTCACAGAAACCTGGTTCGAGGCTGCAATAGGTACTTTGACCTTGCAAGACTACAATGCCTTCCAAACAAGCAGACAGTAAATGGAAGTTGTGTGAATATCAGGAAGTATCATATCTGTTAACATTGAAGATTAGTACACCTCAAGGCTCATTAGAGAAGATAACTATGTGGAATTATTCTATGTCCAACATACTGTGGATAGGAAACCTATTTATGTTATCGCCATTAACAAGTCACCGTTCATAACATGAAAGTCCACACAGTCTATATATTGCTACATGGAACAGTGAAAGTATTCATCCATTGATCGGGATAATTATAGGATAACAAACTCACTTGCACAATATTACCTGGAGTATGTGAACTGAAATGCAATGGAAGAAATAGTGTACCACCCTACAAGGTTATCACATATCCAGAACTGTACCTCAGCAATATCAGTGAACAATGTAATGGCACATGTGTAGTGCCTGCACTGTTAATCCACCCATAAGGTGGTATATTTCAAAGTGGATTTAGCTACTGAACTCCACAAAGGTGGAGTCAGGTTGACAAACTTCATCCAAGGTAATTACACCCTCCTAAGGGATGGTCTAAACTACCTACAAGATACAGTTTCCACAAAGGACATTGACAGCTGTAGTAACATACTCCCTGATGCCCCGTCTGCACATGTACACAAATGTATACACACAGTCATGCCTGATAGGCTCAAACAAAGATCTGGAAAATACAATCATACCGGTGGATGTCTGTTATTACTACATTATACAGTAACTGAAAGAAGCTGCTGTTTACAAATACAACATTGAGAAATGGGGGAAGATAGGAAAGTGGTGAAATGGAGGGCAAGCAGGGGAAAACAAAGTGAAAGGAAGGCAGGAATGTGCAGGAAGGGTGTAAGAAATAACTGTAGCTATCCATTTCTTCAAGAGTAACAACTGGGCACATGTACAGTTTATTACCTGAATTTGGACTGTCACCTCCACAGAGAGGGGTGACAACAACATAATTGCATTGTGGACCAAATTAAGTATGTCAAGTAGACATGTGCAAAATGGAATGCTTTTTTAGACGGGTGCCCTTTTTTTAAGGGGAGAGTAAAATGTTGTTGAAGGGGCATAGGTAAGTCTGGGGCAAGTAAGTTGGGAAGGTGAGGAGACATTTGCAGGCAGACAGGACATACAAGACAAGAGGCAGGGTTGGTGAAGGACACAAAGGGGTGAACACATTGGTTGAGGATGGGGTGGGGGGGTTCAAGGTCCATGTACGTCAGCATGGCAACAGTGTGACTCAAGTCCTATCACTGCGCCACTGGCTGGAGTAGCTGTCTGCGCCTATGACTGGTCTGCCATACCAGGATGGAAAGCAGGCTTTCCAGGTGTGTGGACATGGTCTGGTGCACAGTCCTATGCAGCACAGCTAGAAACTCCACATGGGTGATGTATGCAGCCCCTCTGCCTCTATTCCCAGTGGGGACCACAGGCCTTGCCCCTGGGGCAGAACTAGCTGATGGTGCAGGTAGGGCAAGGGCAGCAGAGGGGGTGCCACCAGACTGCAGCCCAGAAGTGCTGGGCCCCGGTGCTTCAGCCGGTGGAGCAAGTGTAAGTGGATCACATGGAGCTGGTCTACCCTGCTGTGCTGTAGTTGTAACATAAATAAAACATAAAAAAATGAAATGAAAATTATAAAACATTAAGAATCATTTATAAAGCAGTATAAAATGTATCAAATAATATAATTACTAGCAAAAAGATAAATCATAAAAATGAAAATGCATTTCACAACAAAGAATTTTGAAATTATACATAATAAACAAAACATAAAATGTAAAACCAAATAACATCATAATAAGTAATTTAATTATAAAAATAATAAATATAAGAAATCCATTAATAAATAAAAGAAGGGAAGGGGTGGGGTGAGAGGAAGAAAAGAACATTAGTAACCTCACAGATAATATACAATGCTTTCTACAATTAAAGTATTCGATTCTGTTACA